>NW_009259237.1:3084337-3115046 GCF_000687185.1 Egretta garzetta
AAGAGGAACCTGTAATGAGGGGATAATCTGTAGTTTTCCTCACTTATTATAATGTGCCAAGGAATAGAGAGCGAAGAATATAGTGGAATTTTTCTGTGAAGAGTTAGATTCTGCTGTGGTGACACATATTTTAGACTTCTTATATGTTGAAGGATCGTTAAGATCTAAATCAAAGGTTCAATTTGCAATAAATTGAAAATCAGTTTAACCCCCATGTGTTGTTTTGGTGATGGGGAGAGTATTTTTGGAAAAGCAGAAGGAAGAGTGAAAGATTAAAAATATTTTACTTGAAAAGATGGATGTAAGGAGGTACAATTTTAGATCATCTCACTTCCTTTTTAATGCAAATCTGATTCTTTGATTATTCACTTTTATTATTTATTTATCCTTATACAAAAGTTAGAAATCATTACGTATTGGGAGTGTAGGCATTGTAATAATGCAGTAACAATAGTGCAACTATTGCACTCATTTCATCTATTGGTGAAAAAAGATTGCAAGAAAAAATAATTTTGAATAGAATTAATTAAGGGATTCTTAAAGTGCTAAGCTTAATGTAACTGCAGTTCTTTAAAGGAAAAAAACAAGAGAGAAAACAAATAATGCCCCTTAAGCAGATGCTTATTCACGTAGGATAGCTACTCTTTGATTTTGGAGAGGTGGTGTGACTTGCAGTTGGAAACCTTGATTTATTGTGTCGTTATTTATATCTGCAATAAATGAGGAATAAGCATAAAACATGAAAAGGGAAATTAGGTATTACGCTAGTTCTCTTACTTTTTGTATTTTATTTACATGAAATATACATTTTTTTAATGGTGTGTTGCTGTGCCTTTTGTTGATCATATCTGTACGCCAGGTCTGTCTGCTTGTTTCCATTGGCTTGTCATGTTCACTAATTAGGGAACTGCTGCATGATTCACCTTGTTAATTAGAGGGACTTGCACACAAAGGCCCTTCGGGCAGTGCGAAAGAAGAGCCTAGCACTAGTGCCCTGAGAAAGCTACAGCCTGTGAAGTAATTCTTCTCATCTACCTTCTATTTTTTATTTGAAATGAATAAATCATTGAGATTTTCCTTGTGGAGTGAGAATGCAAGAATTCACATCTTTGTAAGATGTAAATTATATGTGATCAATAGAAGGGGATGACTACTGTATTGTACTTACAAGATTCCCTAATTTACTACTTGTCAGGGTATGAAAAATTGCTTGAAAAATTTTGTCCCCACACTGTGGTATGTTGTTCCCTTGATCTGCAGGAGAAATGAGCAGTAGCGGTTTTGCTATACTTAAACCTAAAATAGAAAAGATGTAGATTATTTAACTTTGGAGCTTGTTTTGCATCCCCAGTGGAACTTCCATTTTGCAAGTGAACCCCCAGTACTACCCCCACAACTTTTAAGGGGGAGAAGAAGGTGGGCGTCTGGCTGTTTTTATTCCCGATATTGCTCTGCCTCAAATCTCACTTTTGAAAGGAGTAGCATACTCGCTATATTGTGCATTCTTGAGTTGAATATAGTTTCAGAATAAATTAAAATTGTTTTTGTCATGTCACTTAGGCTTGATCAAACCACAATCCAGACTGCAAAAAAGGATACTGTGTTAAAAGTGCACAACCAGTCTCTACACTACACATTCCCCATCTGTTTATGACACTTTGGAAATTAACTTCAATGCCATTCTCTCTAACTATTTGATTAAAATTACTTATTACAGCCAAATGATTTTTAGTAGATTGCTACGTTTGCCTCATTTCCTCAAATGAGGCTGGCAGTTTCAAGATGCAGATTTCCCATAAGACTAGTAGAGGACTGGTATCAGAATCTGGGCATTTTCTTTTGGAATAATCTAGTTGTTAAAGCCTCTTACCAGAATTTCTGACTAACTGGTATTTTAAATGAACTTAAAATTTCTGCTATTCTGAAGTTTTCTGGTAATGGCATACAGGCAGAGAAATTTTACCAAAAAATAGACATACTTGTTTTGAAAAAATGGGAAAAATGCTTCAGGCTGACTTGAGATTTTGTGGTACGACATACTGTTGCTCTTCACTCCCATGAAACTGAGATCCTTCTATGTACCTCAGTCTTCAGCTAATTGCTTTTATACACTAACCAGGAACATACTTTCCCCATGTTTATGGTACAGTTCTGGTGTACTGGTACTTAATTATTTCAGATTTCTAGTGTGTGTCAGAGATAGAATAGAAATAAAAGTAACAAAAGCCTATGCTATGCTATTGAAACTCATGATGCATGGAGGAGATTGTGCAGATAAAATTCTTGATCAGGGTCTCATAGTACTAACACAGAGTTGTACCAGCCATGGAGAGTTTTCACTATCCAGGTAGCTGTTGTATTACTTGGATACAGTGAAAGATTCTTTAAAGTGTATTTTCAAAAATATTTATTTCAGGGATACTTCACCATCTGAAAAATAGAGCAGCTGATTCATGTTCTTTAACGCTGTTACAGTGGACAGCATAGCCTCTGGGAGTTACTGCATGCACTCCAGCTTCAAGCGTGGGGAGCTGATAGAAAGCTTGGTTGTGAGGTTCATCTGACCCTTGTATTTTCTTGCATGATTTAAAAAGCAAAGCATATTTCCTCCCTTCTGGTAGTTGAGTTAGCTCCTATTATCTCCGTGTTTCTGTCAGACCTTCCTAACTAAAGCCACAGATCGACAAGTTTTCTGCTCTTTGTAACTCTAGACATGACTGTTGTTCATACAGGTTTTCACTGTATTTTATATTTCCTAATCTTCATTAAAACATCAGTTTCAGAGCCCTCACATAGCATCTTACTTCAGGGGGAAAGGAGGACATCCTAGAAATCTTAGGAGGGTAGTAAACCCCCACTTAGATTAACACAGGGCCTGGAAAAAGATCTTAACCAGTCTTTCTTGACAGTGCCCCAAGAGTGAGGATGTTCTTCTGGTGCTTGCATCTGAATTCAGGAGCCTGCGAGTAAGCCATCAAGCTTTTGGGCTGGTATTCGTATCAGTCATATTTTCACTGTATGAGTATGTCTTGCTTCCTTTGAAGAAAGAGTTTGATAATATTTGTAATTGTCCATTCTTGAGTTGCTCCAAAGTAAAATTAAGATGATAACAAAAAATAAAATAACAGATCTTAGGGAAATTCAGAACTCTTTCTGGTCTTGCTATACGTAAGTTACCAGCTCAGAAAGTTGCCAGCTCTCACAATGCTGATCCTGCCAGTTGTCTGTGCCTCAGAAGCTCTTTGCTCAAATGCCCTGTGTTTGGCTCAGCAAATTCTACCAAACACCATTATGAGATCTAATAAATACCAAGGCTTAAAACAGGGGCGTCTCCAGCTTAGCATAGAAGAGCCTGGAACTGGTGCGGAATATGTAGCTTAAGAGATGGTTGGAGAGTTGCAGAAATAAATGGTTTTAAGTTAAACTAAAATAGTGCATTGTGTTTGGATACTTGGAAAATCAAAAAGGCAACCAACCAAAAATATACAGGATTAACAAAAAGAAGTCCATAGATACCCATAAAGAGCATTGGTTGATTAAAGGGACTAGTGGGATATGGAGAACTTCAAAATATTTGGGGAGTGAAATAGTACTAGAGACAAAAAGTATGTTAAAAGAAGACTTGCCTTTTTAAAATCACTCTCAAAATTCTTCATGCTTTTGATTTTTTTGTGAGCTATGAGTAATCTCTTAAGAAGACTTCCAAGGAAATTAAACCTACAACTATGAATATATGTGAATCAGTTCAGACAGTATGTGGTCTTGAGTATTAAGGAGATAAAAATGTAGTTTTACTGATAATTATTTTTAAAATTGCATTTAACTAGGTAATGTAGCTGACTTGAGAAAATTACAATTAAGGCTTTTCTTCAGGGAAAAATAAAAATGAAAGGCAGGATGCACCTGGCATTTTCTGTATCAGAAGTTTGACATATATCGTGTTGGAAGTAATAGGGCAAAAGTTAATGGAAAATTTGAGTAAACTTCTAAAACACAGTGAAATTAGATGTAATAAATGTAAATGTCTGTTGTAAGAAAGACACTTGGCCAAAAGTACCCCAGTTAAGGTTCTAGAACTGTATTCAGATGCTCATTATTTTGAGAAACATTCGTCTTGGGGGCTGAAATGTTCCCAGCTTAGTCTTTGCCCAGGGTGATTTTTTCAAACACTGTGCAATAATTTTCAACTGTTGTTAAAAGTGTGTGGGAAAGAAAAAAAAAGGCGGGGGGCGGGGGAACGAACACACACCTTTTTCAGTAAAGTAAAACCTTGATCTACTTCAAATAGATGTACAGCCATTGCAAGTGGTGATTGGAGCTTTACTGAGTCGTGGGAGAACGCTTGTGGAGAAGTAGCATCCAGCTTTATATTGAAGAAAAATAAACAAGATTTGGCAGAGCTGTGAATGTTTAAAAGCCTTACAGAATGTGTTCAGTGTATGATTTGCTGTTATACATGTAAAACTTCTGTGGTATTGCATTATTGCAGTGCCACTTCTAAACTTCAGCTGCTTTGGTCCAGTTTCTTACCAGTCAGCTTGCTATTGCTGTAGGAGTTCTGCTGACCTTTAGAGAGTTCAGTAATGCAGACTAGAGGCGGGTGCATACAGCATGGGCATTCTGAGACGTTACCTGTTTTTCAAGACTCTCGCACTGAAGTTCACCGATCCTTCTTGATCATTGTCCTGGACTGGTTGAGGTTACTGCCAGCATTTTTAACGAGTTTCATTTTTTAATTGCACCTTGTGTTGTGGACATCTTAGGACATGTGTAATGGTTCCACGTTTCAGGCTCTCCTCAGCCAAAAAAGATGTTTTTCCAGGGGGTGTAATCACTGTCTGAGACTGATAGATACATGTTGCAGAACCATCAATTAAGACAAGCTTTTCCCAGCATGTGACCCTGTTATCAAGAATTAAACCATCCATCGCAAACAGAATTAGGAGGGACCTCCGTTGATGCCTATTGGCTAGAAATCAATGCTTAAATCATTGTTTATATGATCTTGCTTTCATCAAATATTTCTGCCATTTAGCTCTCTCCATTGCCAGTTTCCTGTTTGGTGTTCATTCCTGGCTGCCTTCACTCTTGATTGCAGTTTACAGTCTGTTGATATTTACAGCTTCTGTTGTGCTGTTAGTCTCTTTTCTGTCCTCTTTTCTTCTTCTCAGGTAGTATTTCTGAACTGCGCTAGGAATTGTAAGTAGCCAAAGTCTAGTTCTTTATGGGCTGAGCTGGTTCTGTGACTACAGAAACTTACTTTTACAGTTCAGCTTCTATTCCCTTATCAAATCCTATATTGACAGTATTTAAACATACTTTACTTCCTCAAGCTCTTCCTTCTTCGCAGTCGTCTCTGTCTCTCTGTCAGCAGGTTATTTTCCTTCTAGGCCAAAAAACATCCCTGGTTTCCGCCTGTAGGTAGAGAAACACCTCCTTGACCTTTCTCTCTGTCATGTAATGCCACTCCCTCTTCTCCCTTTTATTTTTGAAGGTATTTATGTGTAGACTTGAATTGTTAGAGTTCCAGTTGTCCTCTTACTTTCTGATCATATTGAAGGAAACTTCGCTTAGTGCAGTCCTCAGCAGCTACAGCTCAGGCCCTTTTTCCATCTACAGCTCTGCTTTAAGCAAAGCGAATTTCAGTTTGCTTAGGTTTTGTCCTCTGTTTGGAGCACATTTTGCCTTCCTCTAGGATCCTTTTTTCTCATGGTTTTGAACAACTCTTGTCTTTCTGATGAGTAGTGCAGTGCCTCATTTGCTGTTTGACATTCCCGTTTCCTGTGGATTCAGGTGAGCCAGTGAGATTCACTGGGGTGTTTGCATAGCTGATGTTAGCAGACTTATTTCTCGTGGGAGATACACTTTTGTGCTCACTGAAGAGTAATAATTCTCTGTTGACAGTACAGATTACAGCCACTGTTAGGCCGTTTAATATTCTGGATTGGAGAAGGTGTCTGACTTGAGATCTGTGGTGTTTATACCAAGTATCCGGCATTTGTTTTACAATTGTCTTTCCAGACCAAGTTCATACCTTGAACAAATCCATAGAATTTATTCCTCTAGCCCTAACTTCCTTGAATTTTTCTGGGTTCCCCGGTTCAAGAAAGACGAGGAACTCCTAGAGAGAGTTCAGAGGAGAGCAACAAGGATGATAGAGGGACTGGAGCATCTTCCCTATGAGGAAAGGCTTGAAAGAGTTGGGCTTGTTTAGCCTAAAGAAAAGACTGAGAGGGGACCTCATCAACACATACAAATATCTTAAGGGTGGAAGTCACGAGGACGGAGCCAGACTCTGCAGTGGTGTCCAGCAACAGGACAAGGGGCAATGGGTACAAACTGAAACATAAGAGGTTTCAGTTGAATATGAGGAAAAACTTCTTTACTTTGAGGGTGACGGAGCACTGGAACAGGCTGCCCAGGGGGGTTGTGGAGCCTCCTTCTGTGGAAGATATTCAAAGCCTGCCTGGACGAAGTCCTGTGTAACATGTTCTAGGTGAACCTGCTTTAGCAGGAGGGTTGGACTAGATGGTCTCCTGAGGTCCCTTCCAACCCTTGCCATTCTGTCATTCTGTGTAATTCTTGGTTTAGTTGATCTTGTAGAAAAGTGGAAAATAATCTTCACTGTTCTCTGTGGTTATTATAATACTAGTTAGAGTAATGGGGGATTTAGTTCTTATAGAAATCTTGAAAATGGATCCATACTAATCTGTGAGCTGGTTTCTTCCAGTTGTGTGGACTGCCACAGCTGCTGGTGGAAGTAGAAATATAAGAAGAAAAAAAACAAACTCACTGAGCATATATTCACGCCATATATTTATTTATTAATATCTCAGTGACTGTTCACTGTACAAGATAGCTTGTAGTGCAAAAAAGCTTAAAGTGAAAAAGGCTTAAAGTAAATGCTTGGTTTCCATTGCAAAACTATTTGCAAAGCATGTAATGAATAAGTGCATTCTGGCTCTTTGGAAATTATTAAATCTAGATTTTTTTAAGATCTAATGTTGATACTTCAGATAGACATATGGCTGTCTTCCTTGTGGCATATGGCTTGTGGCACTTCTTTCTGAAATACCTAAATGTATCATAACAAATAACGATCTAAGGAAAACAAACTAAAATCTTAGAACTTCTGTTGTTAGCTTTACTTTATTAAAGTAGTGAAGTAGTTTTCTTTCTGTGGTTTTAACATTATGCCACTGTCACAAAGAAGAAAATTTTATTGTGTGAAATAATATTGGTGTTCAATTCTTGTACTGTACTTTTCATCAAAGGGATCTCTTTAAGTTAAAGTTGTCATTAAGTAATGAAATACCTCTCAGTAAGTAAATGGCATGCTAAAAATAAATTGGGATCAGATAAGGAGCAAGGAACGGCATCTCATTTGTAAGCATTTTTCTTGTATAATATATTGGAATGTTTGTCTATGTTTTAGATAAATATTTTGACTTTCAAAAAAAAGTTAATTGTTGTTGATTAGTGTGGTTCCAAATGAAACATTGCTTCCTTCTCAGAGGGTAAAAATTTTAATATGCTATTGATAAACATATCCATATTAATTGTGATGAAGGCAAGTTAAAGAATGATACTGCATCAGCAGTCCAGTATGAAAATGAGTGTTAATGAATGCAGCTGTCAAACAGTTGCATCTTGTTGGTTGATGAAGTGAGTTAGATTCATTTCTGCTAAACCATGTTAATTAACATGGAATTCATTTACTTTATCAGGATGTATAGATATTAACAGGTGCTTAGTTTGTTTAAATATCCAGAAACTATTAACTGGCTTAGTAAGAGGATAAACTATATTGTAATACAGGCAGCTTTCTTACTTTAAAATATAATTGATAATGTAAAGTAAGAAGCTTAAGTAGCTTTAGTTTCACAGGTACTTCTAAGAGTAATTTCAGAACATTGAAAATGGCTACATTTAATTCATATTGTTCTTAGCACTGAGAATTCAGAGGATGATGACTTTGGAACTGTATATGCAAAACTGGTTGCAAAGTCATTTTCACTTGATGTAGAGGATACAGTTCCAGAGTATACTGGGGAAAAGAGCCTCCACTGGTTAGTGTCATGCATTTGGCATCTGGGTGGTACAAGAGGTATGTCTTAAAAGTAATCTCTGTTGACAGTGAAGCAGAGTAATTAAATCTACATTAATTATACAACTCCCACAAAACTGTTTGGCTATTCCTAGACTTCTTTCAAGATTCCTGCAATATCGAGTTTTATGACTATTAGAAATAGTTCATATCTCTGTGGCATTAGTTTTGAAAAGCTTCCATTGAATCAGATATTAGCAGCCACATTGCTTGTGTAAATGTCTTTATGAAAGGTATAGTGTTCCCCTCTTTTGAACCAAAGCCAAGATACTGCTTTTTAAAAAAAAAAAAACAAAAAAAAACCACAAAGATTATGATTGGGGATAACATTTTTGATGAAGAGTCAGATGATGAGTAGGAAAGAGATTTGGTACAGATATTCTGATGTAGGGTGTGAAAAAACAGAAGTATGTGACCTTGAGATGAAAAGAAGAGAAAGTTGGAATGGGGGTACGAAGAAGCCAACAATGGTGGTTAGTCTGCTCCGGGATGTTAAATAACATCCAGGAATCTTGTGAATTGTCTTGCCAGTAAGTACCCGTAAACTGCAAAGATGTTTGGATGGAAGCAAATTGATAGTTGATAGTGACTGTTCCCTTAAGCCACCTGGAGTACTAACCCCTCCAAGATGAATACCTCTGTTGGTAATCAGTATCAGGATCATAATTCTTTTGATTATTTCTAAATGTAATTTTATGATCCTCTGCCTTCAGATGAGCTTTAAAAAAAAAAATCATCAGCGATAACTAATTTTTAAGAGCGATGAGAATTTGTGTAATATAGTATCAGTCAAGTATTTCAGCACTTTAGCCCTTATTTTATAAAACATCAGGATGCTGTGATCTTACATGTTTTACTTGCATGTTTGATGTATTTGATACGTTTTGACCAACATTTATTAAGGTTTACATAAGAAGGTTGCTCTTTTCTACTGTAGTATACCAAGGTGTGTATTGTAAAACCAATATCAAAAACTGTATTGTGTTTTTGTCTCGAGTTTTTGTTCCTGGCAGCATATTCCTTATTTGTATTAAAGTAGCGTCTAATAGTCCTACTGGGGCTAGATGATAAGTAAGGCACATAGTACAGGAGGATCCATGTCTGGAGAGCTTATAGCCCAAACAGACAAGCTGGGTGAAGCAGGCTGAGAGGCAGAGGGAAGCGAAGGGAGAGGTCTTGCTGATACTCACCCAGTGTCAACAGAACAGAGCTCAGCTCCTTTGCTTCCCTGTGCTGAGCCAGGTTTCCTGTCGTGTGCTAAGTTATAGGTAGTTGAAAGTCTTGTGTGTTTGTTTGGGCAATTAGTGGTAGGCAGAAACATTTGTCAAAAATGAGTATGTGTTATCAAGAACTATATTTAGCTCTTCCCACTGAATAAAAAAGAAAGGACAAAGAACCCGAGGATGTGCAAACCCTTCTGTAGACTCTTGACAAGAATCTCTTCCATGTTTGCTTGGTAAAACAGCACCAGACACTTTGCAGGTTTCGAAGTTAGGGCAGGATTTGTCCCACTGTGTGGAATTTGGAGAAATGGCATGTTTTGCTTTACAATTTGCATGTGCAAAAATAAAATAATACTAAATTATTTTCCTTGGAGCAGCTTTTCAGAGGCACTATGTGCTTATATTACATGTTGAAACAATAACTGTATATTGCAGTACAGGTAGTACAAAGAGCCAAGTTAGGTATTAGCTTGCTGTTGGTTTGAAAATGGTGACTTTGGATAAGATACTCATACAGTAACGTTTGCATGATACCAGCTATGTGTCAGACTATATTTCTGACCTGCACCTCCCAGGAAACGAATACTTGCTCCAGTGCAAAATTTCTTATTCTGTGAAGCCATCCACTTTACAACTTTGCCTGAGATCACTCTAAGCCAGTTGGCCCTCGCTTAAATATTCATCAGACTTCTGATAATTGTGATAACCCTTATAGGCTGGCAAGCATGGCAAATTAGCAAAAAGATGATTGATCTTTTTTTATATGCAGTTTTATCTTCAACCTTTCCTGGATATATGTTATACTATAGTAATAATTTCTTCTCTAAGGTATTTGCCAGTATCTGGATTTGCACATCTATTTACAGTTGCCTTGAAGCCTCATAATTACAATACAGCTGAAATGTCCATTTTCTTTCCCTGACTACAAATAGGGATCAATCGAATTTTAAATGACTGCTTACGGGCTAGCTTCCGATCATGACCTTTGTAAATGATTAGAGCTCACCACTGTTGCTATCTACCTTGAAAGGGTAAGCGGGCAGGTCTGTCTAACTGGCATTTAATCTGGAAGAGAGCCAAAGATATTTGAGCTAAAAACCTAATATGAGTTGGCAAAGAGAAGTATGTATAGACCTTTGCACTATTATTTAGATATTTTTCCACATTTATTTTTCATAGTTAAGAAATTCTTTTATCCTGCAGATAAAGGGGTTGTATATTTGTAGATAGTCTTGTATTGAATAGCTGAAGTTGCAAAATACATAGCAGAAAAATGTGAAAAAATGGGTTTTCAAACTCTAAATGTACTGAGTTTTCTTTTTCTGAAGAATGTGAAAATACGTTGCATTGCTAAATGAATAAACCTGCAAAATGCACTGCAAAATAGGGTGCATGAAGCAGACCTGCTTTTTCTAGGCAGAAGTGAATGGAGAAAAGATACCGTACATGGGTACTTTTTTGTTTAAGCATTCTTTCCTTTTAACATGGACCAAGATTGTTCAGGCCCCGCTTATATACAGAGCTCCCATGTAATTAATGGCAGAGACATTTCTATCTACATTTGTCAGTTCAGTTTTATTTTAATGAGGAATTGTGCCTGTATCATACAATGTTTTTATTACCACTACTGAATTTCTTCAGGTAGCGTTCTGTGTGTTGCTGTTGAAGTAGGAACAAGTGTGAAATCAATGAGATTGGAAAACAAACACCTCCTCTGAGTTTATTGAAGGATTTTGCAAACCCAAAGTTTTGAAATTAATAAGAATGATTGCTAAGAGCTACGAATGCTTTTATCTAATTAAAATCATATGCTGCGTTACCTAGTCAATTATTCTTGTGTAGTATTGATGATCAGAGTATTTATTAAAGTAATATTGTTCATGGGAATATGTTTCTTACCATTAACTCTCTAAAAAGATGATACGGTTTATAATGAATATGCAATCTTACCTCTTCATCGTGTAGTGGCCAGAGTTTTTTCTCTTATTTTCTGTAGCATGCCACACTGTTATGTAGTGCAGCTGGCAGGTTGTTTTCTTAGCCTCAAATTAGTTAAATGTGTTGTTGCCTAAATCCTAATCCCAGAAAGCAGTTGTAAATTCAGTTTGTAGGGTTTTTGCATCAGCGTTACCTTCTGCTAGCGTTTAGGTAGAGGTGTTTTATTCATTTAGATAGGAATTTTTTGAAAGCAACTATCAAGTATATTTGAAATATTCAAAGTAAGTCTAAGATGAAAAAAATGTTTGAGTTTTTTCTGAGGATTTGAATTGGTATTTACATTCTTCGTATCAGTCTTAAACTAGAGATGTGTAGTTAGTATTCAGTACTTACTGGCTCGGGCAGTTTTCAAGGATAAGGATGGGGTTTTCAAAAATGATTCAGTTATTTGGAAGCAGAAATCCTGTGGAAAGTCAAGAGTACTTCTGTATCTTACTGCTCCACTGCAAGGCTGCATGCTTGAGCTGCTAAAATGGTATTTCTGGAAAGAGCAAAGTACTGTTAGGGATTGCTCATGTGTGATTTTTACCTAATGCTTGCAAGTCTGAGAATAACTTCTTGAAATGACAACAGAAAAAAAACTAAACAGGGTTTTTTTTTCTCTCCCTAATAGATGCAGCAACAAGAACTTGCACAAATGAGGCAAAGGGATGCCAATCTAACTGCATTGGCAGCTATCGGTCCCCGGAAGAAACGGAAGCTTGATTCACCTGGACTGCTTACCATAGGAGGAGAGGTATGTCTATACACAGTGTAAGAGAATTGAAAACCTAGTAGGAGTAACTAGAGATGCTACATGCTAGTATTTTCAGTAAACTGTGTAACTTGGAAAAGGTGATACAAATTACTAAATTAGGACTGTAAGTCCAGTTTATCTTTCTCCACCACAGTTAAAATCTTCTCTTCGTTTTATTTTTCAAGTGTTAACTTTAAACAGATATTTAAAAAATATTTTTAAAAGAAGTTAAACCTGAAGTCTAGGTCTCTCCCTAAAAATGCTCACTGCCTTTATACTGGTTTTCTCCTATGTGTAATCCAAAGGAAAACAGAAAGAAAGAGTAGGGCATGACATAACTGTAGCATTGCTTAGTTTGGACCAAGAGCTTGTAGTAATACAGAAATTAACACAGCAATTACAGAATGGCTGGTTGTCCCCCACAACTGCAAAGATGAGTTTGTAATCATTCTAAATTGTATGTAATTTTAATAAGAATACTCTAGAAATAGAATCAGATTTGTTAGTATGATTCTTCTGTTATCTTAAATGGAGAAGTAGCTCTACTGTGCAACGCAAGATCCTCAAAAGTGGCCTGTATATTAACCTAGGATAACACGGCTGTATTACCTTGGATAATTCTTAGAGAGTACTGTGTTGTCTAGTACAGATGTAGTTGGGCTTTTGTTTCTGCTAAATATGCCTACACAATAGGAGTCAAAGTAGTTCTCCCTATTATGTGTCTGTTCCGAGGAAAATGCGTTTTGTTTTGAATAACTGACTAACAGTTTTGGCTCATACTGACTGTCTAAATGCCAGGGATTTCCGAAGGCCTTTTTGTTTCCCATTTTGGATAGCTTTTATCTGACTACTCTCTCTCTTCTCATGTGCTAAGATTAGTGCTAAGGAATGAGCTGAGCTAGGAATAGAAGTGGATCTTGCTTATATTCTAAAGTTGACTTATGACTTCAGATACACAGGAGGTGCATCCGTTTTCTGGTCAAATTAGTTTCAGACTGAGGGAGCTTCCTGGGTTTTGTGTTGTCCTGTTACATTCCCTTCCTTTTGGTCTCCCTCCCTGTCTTACATTCAGTAAAGCATTCTGTTCTCCTCTGTATGCACCTGTAAGAAACCCTGTAGCAACAGGCCAGAAGAAGCTTTCATTAGAAGCTCAATTGGATAGTGATAGCATTGGCTTTCACACAAATTCATTTAAAAATAATTCGATCTTTCTAACAATAAATGAATCACTTTGGATTTTAACAAATGTACATTCACTGCTTGTCTTCACTTGACCAAAGGAATGTTTTCTCCTACTTATCAGAATTTATTTTTTATTATCTGTTGCCCCTTTTAAAAAAATGATCCTTTTTTAAGCTTTTATAGTTTGATGAACCAAATTGTGGTCACCTTCAGTGAAACATTTTATTCAGAGCTATATGCCTGAATGGATTTGTGGTGAACCTCTTCCCTCACTCTAGAAGCTCCTTACTCTCCTGGTACACAGCTTTAAGGAAAGATAAAGGTCTGTGGCAAATTCCAATGGCTTCAGGGGATTTTTGCCTCCTTTTGTTGCTCCCCTAGCCCAAATTTTGCTGAACGTCTGTGTTATTCAATAGACAAATTATCCTTGGAGTTTTTGCCGATGCATGGATTTCCTGGAGTTATGAATTGTGTGGATCTTCTGCCAGTTCAGACTGAATTGCTCCCATCCCTCTTCTAGCTTCTAACCTTCCTGGCCAACTCACATTGGTGCCTGGCTGCAAGCTGATTTCAAGGATTTGGATACTGTATCTGGATTATTCAATGTCTTTTCTAGGGACAGGATCTAGAGCATTGTAGAAGCTGTGTCATGCAGGTTGGCTACTAGAAACTGTTACTCTTCTGAGGTATTCATTAGGGCTGTGATGCAGAAATAAACTCAACTCCTCCAAAATGTTTCACTTTAAAAAGGTACTGGAAATTTGCATTATTTGTCTAAAATAATCTGATTTCTCTTTTTTGGGTTTCTGGAGATTATAAACAACATAGAAAACTATTATAAGACTATGTCCTGTCTTACAGACATCCCTTTAGTCCAATTCTGACTTCCACCATGGTCTACGATTCTCTGCTTCCTCCTAGCAGTTTCTAAGCTTCTTAGGTCCTTGCTACTGATAATCTATGTTTGCAAGGTCTAACTTGGCAAGAGCTTTCTTGGCCTGCCCCCTTTTTTTTGTCAAAATGTCCAGTTTTTGCCATTGAAGTTCCTGGTCTCCTCATTCATCTTTTGACACACGTCTGCTTTTGTTGCACCTGGGACGCTGCACATTTGCTGATCCAAAGAGAGATAATTTACAAATCATCCCACCCCTGGATGTCACATTTTTCCTTTTTTGAACTAACTCTTGTTTGATATTTTACTTAGTTGCATTGGCCTTTTTTTTTTTTTCAATGAGAAGTATTGGATTTCAGTCCAGCTTCTTGGTTCAACAGAAATACTAGCTCATGATTTCTCTTTGGAAATCGGATCTTCTTAGTAATACCTTTTTGATCTGAGCAGGAGGTCAATTTAGGGAGTAGTGATGGTTATTTTGCTTAAGAGAAAAAGTTGATGGAAAAGCTTAGTGTTTCTGTGATCAAGTACTGTTTGTTGTCTACAAAGAAACAGGTCTTACACAGCTTTTATAAATGTGAAAAAGCTTGTGCTTATAATTGCAAATATTTTTGCACCAGCACTTTGTTCAAGAGTGTTTTCTTTAAACTTGTTCTGTGTCTCACATTGGCTCATTTGGGCTTCTTTGCTTCTTTTCAAGACATAGTTAAATAGACTTTTTTTCAGTGGCAGGATTAGTTTAGGTTACCAAGGACAGGCTCTATCATTTGCATCTTCTGTGCTAGTACAGCTGGGGTTTTTTGGTTACTTTTACTTGGGGAGATGGAAAATTAGCAGTTACGGGGTGAGGTTATTTTTCCATTGTATATGTTCTTTGATTTTCTTCTCCATGCAGCCATATAAAAAATTCCTATCCAAAAAATGGGAAAAAAGATGCTGTAGAGAAGTGGATGAGCAGGGGCAAGACGTCTTCAGATAACGCAGCCACCGAATGTGTATCTGGTTCCAGACTGTGATTGCACAGTGGTCTGAGCCAATCTGACTGTGATCTTGATCCCCGTCTCTAGTAGTGCGTTCCTGCCCCTTCCCTTTCATTGGCTCTGGCTCTTGTCGTACCCTGTGCTAACCTGTTTCCATTTGATAAATTGGCAGAAAACTAACCCAAGAACAACAAAAAGTGAATAGTTTCTGCTTAGCTTGCTGGAGTAGTTTGGCCTAGAGCCCAGTGAGCACTGGAAAAAGAACTTGCAACAAGGCAGAGGCAGCAAACTTGAGATCACCTGCTCTTAATTCGCCTTCTTTTTAGTACCTTTCTTGTGTTCTCGTATTTTAGATAACCTGCTAGACACTGCTTCCTCTGTAGCAGCCAGCAGCTCATCAGTAATTCAGCCTGCTTATTATTATAATGCAGTTTAGATCAAGAGTGAAAGAGAACGGGTAAAGAGAACTGAGATACCTTTGGAAGAATTCAGCTTCTCTGCCTTGCAGAGTCGAAAATACTGCATTTGCAGAATTTTATGGCTTTTAAAATTTATTTAATGATACTAGACAGAATTATTGGAAAAAAATCTTTTAAATGTTACTGGGTTTTAGAATTTAACGCATGGTTATCAAGTTAGGTAGCTAACTCCTGAACCATGTTATGCATTTAGCAGCAGTACCGCCTAATTCTTATTTGCTGTGTGGGTCCTGTTCTTGTGTTGGTACACAGCAGTGGTTGGTAAAGGTAGGGTGGAGGATGACAAATAAAGGAAAGAGAAGACAGTAACCACTTAAGCTCTTTAGTTAGTATCCTTAAGCACCTCTAATGTCAGATTAAAAAGAATACATTTTGAGGTGGTTTTGTTTACCTTATGGATTTTGAAGCTATATCCTTCACATTTTTACGCTTTTTGTTCTTGAATTGTAAGGCTTTTAACAATTAGAATTAAAAATTAGTTTTGTTTATGAAATAAGTATTTTAATGTAATTGTAAGAGTTAAAGCTTTAAGAAAAGCATTAACCATCACAAGACTAGGTCAGGTAACTTTACAAGTTAAATATTTGAGTAGTGCTAAGGTGGCAAGAATGCAGAATTTACATATTTCGAAGTCCCTCATTTTTTATTATGAAATTAAAGTGTGGAGGCTATATGCAAGTATTTTTCTGTATATTATAGTAATAATAATAATTAAATAATTTGGCTTTTCATCAAGACCTATGGCTAGTATCCCAAAATACATAAATATAGAGTATATGTTTGAAATATCTGAGGGTATAATTTGTTTAAATATCAAGTGAAAGCCCTCTCCTGGTACTTGCTGGCACAGATGGTTTTTGAATACTGAGCTTCCAAAGGCAGCCTCAGGGCTAGTTCAGTGAATCACCGCTTATTGAAGACAGTCATTTTAGGGATAAGAAAAAAATGCTCTTTCTCACATAGTGGAAGAGCAGTCATCTTAAGGATATTCAGCAAACTATCCCAAACACCATCTTCCACAATTTTGCAGGACCATATGTTGGGCCAGCACTCAAGGGAGATCTGATATTTTTTGTCTTTTCTCATCCAATGTATTCCAACCATTATATTAGTCAAGAAAGATGTTCTTGCAGACCTGGAAAGTCCCAAAATAACTACAGTTAAAACAGTGATGTTTTGTGTAGAGAAAAGCTAATTACTAAAGTGATTGTGAAATGTATTTTGGGTATGAGGCACCACATTTTTTTAATTAAATTCATCTTTCAGATGGTATAATTTGAACATTTTAAAGCTGTTTTCATGTGAAGGTTTTGTATAAAACATGATTAAGATTCTGGTTTCAGACCTGGAAATCTGTGTTATACCAGAGACTTCCAAATTGCAGATGTAGAAAAGTTACTTAATATTCCTCTCTATCAGATCTTTATACTACTAGTAATTCCTAATTTCTAAGTGGAAATGTAAGGATGAATACATTTGGGGAGGCACTTGGGCACTATGACATAGTTGGAAAAAAGTGCTTTTGACTACAGCCTCTTTTTAGTTATCCGGGACTGAACATGATTAATTTGTTTGCACACATTACAGCTGGCATTCTCACTTCATTTGGGTTATCCATAGGCATTTCAGCAACACCTGAAATTATTCCTCAAATGCATTGTTTATACTTTAACAATATTAAGAAGAAGTCAGGATACTAGGTAATTTTCTCCTTGGAATAGGTCAGACGTGATAAAAAAGTATGATAGAGCTGTCTCTTGTTAACAGCTGGCCTTGTTTCCTTCCTGTGTCGCCCTTTTAAACAGAAAGGGATGTATAGCGTGTCTTGCAAAAGTCTTTGTTACAGAAGGGTTGTGCACTGGGTTTTCTCCAAAGTGTCTACTCAGAGGATATCATGCAGATCTAGAAGTCCATGAATCAGCCAACATAACTGTGAGGCATAACTGCTTCTGACAGATCTGAAAGAATTGGAACCAACGAATAGTGTTTTATTTTGGGGAAAAACACCAGTCAGTGGGATTGCCATGCTCTGAGCCAGATCTTTAGGCTATTCCCTCACCTTTTTAGAACTAAAGTAGTTTTATGGCATCCACTTTGGAAGATCCTTGGAATGACTTGTTCTACATCTCAAGTCTCAGCTTGGTCTTCATACTGTATAGTTGGCTCTTGATAAATTACATTTTAAGTGGTCAAGATATGTTTAGAAAGCACTGGAATCTAAAGATTCCCTACAGTTGTTAAGCTTGAGTTATATGAAAGCAGATACAGTAGACCAGAACACCTTTTGCAAGTGTTTATGGTCCAAGAAGTTAAACCTTGCTTTTTGCACTTTTAAACCTGTAGACTAACAGCAGAACAGGAGGAATTTTTATGATTTATTGTATCATTGCCTTTTCAAGCACTCGTTGCTCCATGTATCACTGATATGATAGAATGCAGTGGTTATCTCAGACCTGTTTTGGTGTAGGATGTCACTGCTGCTGACAGTTACTATTTCATTTGAGGTATCCTAAAACTATCAGTTAAATACATGGGTTTGGATTTTCAAGGAGACAGAAGAAAGTTAAGGGGTCTGTCCTTGTAATTTTTTTATGGACTTACATGCATACTACTTTATGAATCTTTGAAAATCTCAAGTTTAGCTTCAGCTTCTCTGGCTTGCTTTACTTCCGGATTTAAAAAGTCAAATAAATATTAAAATAATTCACAAGAAATGTGTTAATATCTATTTGAAAATCAGTTTTTTGAAAGACTATATAGGTGTTCTAATAATAACTGCACCTATCTTTCTCATTCTTAAATAAATGAGATTTCAATCTAAAAAATAAATTGCCGCTTTTTGAAAATTTAATTTCAAACTGTGTTTTAGCACAACAAACGTTCTATTTTTTTAGAATTTTGGGGATTTTTGTGAAACAAGGTTTGTAAACATTACTCTGATGCATTTTACAGAGTTGGCAGTAAAAAGTAGGAAGGCATTAAAGATGATGGATAATGCTGTGTTTACACTGATGATTAATAATTCTAATTTGGAGTGAATGTATAGAAATATATTTCTGTGCCTGTTGCAAACAGGCAGGAATACAGACAGTGAGTCGGGAGGCAGTAGAACAATTTTGCACGGATCTCAGTTGACAGGAGGAAAAAGCCAGGCAGCAATGCAAGAAAATAGAAAGTGGCTCTGTGCCAGCAAAAACATTCTTTTTTACTAGTAGAACAGGTTTGCATACTGTTTGTATTCCTTTGATCTATGTAACACAAAATATTCTGACAGAGGTTCAATGATATTAATCATTTTTCCTTACTGGCCAAGACAAATTTGATTTTTACTTCATTTGGAGATGGAAATGGTAGTTGATCCCACCTGACTGCACGATGTTGATTTAGCGCATAGGAGGAGACCATTAGAGAGACCATTTCTTTCTCTGCTTTTCAAAGGTTTTTTACTGGAGTCTTAAATAGTGGTGTTGGGTTTTTTAATTCAAATCCAAAATGTTTGCATTTTTAAAAGGAAAATAATTTTATCAGTGTGGTACTATTAAATACAATCTTTTTATTTATGGATACTATATAAATATAGTGTGTGCAGCTTATTAGCATGGAAAATGAGAACTTGGCAAAATGACTTCTGAGTAGTTAATAGTTCATCCATTATTTGTCAATCCCTATAGAGGTCTGCTGCTGTTACTGTTAAAGAGTATTGTTTTTCTTCTTGCAAAAGGCAGCTACCTTGAGGATTTGTGGGGACAAGGGGGTATGTGAGCTTGTTTTTTATTTTGGTTTTTTTGGGGGGTTGGTTTTGGGTTGGGTCTTTCTGTGTTCTCAATTGTCTTCTCCATTTGTCTTCCTGATTTTCAGACACTGAAGGATAAAATATATTTTGCAGCCTCTGTTTTTCTGACACTTATAATTCCAGAATTTTTCTTTCTTCTGGCTAAATAAAACTGATAAGACTAAGAGAAGGAAAGTCGAAAGGGTCTAGTTGAGGGTTTGTCAAAACTGACTTGAGTCTTTCCATTGACTTCAGCAGGGTAAGGCCCAAGGTGCTGTGACATTTTTAGATGTCAGTGAAAATAATTTTTAAAACCTGACCAGAAAATTTCCAAGGTGTAACTTTTCAACATATACATGGAAAGATTTAGACCTGTATATTAAAGTGGCAATGTTTCCCTTTTAATTGATCCTCCTCTAGAAAAGTCAGATGAATCATCAAACAGCTAAATTTCCTTATCCCTTCCATCCCATTCAGTGCCGGATAAATTTTGTGGAATAATTGTTTTTTCTTCTTGGCTAAAAAGTCCTTTACTGATGCTGAGGTTTTGAAAAAGTCTAAAGAACTTGAAATTTATTAGGATGCCCATTTTTTCATATTTCCAGCCTGATTCTTTACAGGGAGTCAAGTAATATACTGGTCATACAAAGAGTGAAAATTAGGGTAACAGTAATTTAACATTTTTAGTTTACCCTGAGCCTTTAGGCAAATAGGCTTGAACTTCCAGAGAATCCTGTTGCTAGCTTACATAATTACGCCTTACCCAGAAGTACTGAACGGAACTTTCTGTTATTTTACCTGATGTAAATCGTAGAACCAAACCGTTGTCCAAGTCTCCCTCCCAACTGTATTTAATTCTGCTTCTGTTTAGTCTTGACTATTTCAGAGAGCCTCTTGTTACAGGGTAATCTGTGAGTCTCTTTTACATTTAATAATGTAAGATACAGATAAAACGGTTGGGAATAATCAGACAAGCTCCACTTTCTTGAAAACATGAAGTTATCTGTACAAGCTTTCTAAAGTCTCGCAGGAGGTCTGTGTTGATGCTCCTTAAATGGATCTTGCCACCACTGTGCAGTATGCTACAGTTGAATGTTGCCTTACAATATTCTGTTGATAAGAAAAGAAGAGGTTCTTAAATTAAAAAAAAAAAAAAAGAAAAAGAAAAAGTAGACAAGGAAAAAGCCTGGCAGATAAACATTCCATTCAGAACTTGCTGTCTTATTACTTGTAGTAAAAAATTATCCCTTCATTTGAAGAAGTTCTAATCAAAGAAAAGCCCAGTGAGTAAGAAAGAGGAATGAAGATGGGCCGGTCATGGTTTCCTTTTGCCATATACAAGCCTTCCAAGATTTTTCTGTAGGTCTGAATGGTTTCTTTATCAGTTTGGGAGTATTTCACGTGTGCATATTATTCATATATATGTATGTGCAAAAATTTTAGTCAGGTCCCTACTACAGGTTTCATAAGTGATGTCATTATGAAATGACACAGTATCACAGTTTGTGGTGCAGGCAAATTTATTGTGTTGAACTTAGCTGTGAACGTGATGTATTTTTACTCCCTCTGGGCTGTTCTGTATTGTAAGTGTGTTTTGAGCAAACCCTTGTTTAATTTGGAAATGCATGTTCACACTTCTTCCACATATGCTGACCAGTCTCCTACTGCCTACATTCCCCTTTCAGAATTTGGCTAAAATTTGCTAATGGTAAGATTCAAAGGTGTGGCTCAAAGATTTAAACTTTGAGCTGAAAGTAGTCTTTCAGCTTTGTTCAAAACTGTTTATGAGTTTACATGAGCAGTATGTATTGCACATCCTTTCTTTGTAAGAGAGATAGCAAAATGGGTCCTGTTTGGCCACATTCACGAGAAGTTAAGCGTTTGAGCTGCAAACCTGCAAGGACATGTGCTCCTGCTTAACTTTAAGCACAGTGGTTAGGTTGTTTGAAGTTAGTAACATGCCTTGTGTAGAACGTTAATTACATGCAATAAGCTTTTGTTGGATTGTACGTCAGTGTTCCTGTCAATCTCATCGTGTTTCCTACTGCATGAACTCAGGTTTGCTAATCCGCTGATTCTGATGTAGGAAATGCTTTATTTCTCTTTTTTTCAATAAAAACAAGGTTTTCTTTTTGGAAATTAGCATATTTTGAAAAGTCTCATGTTATTTGACCACAAAAGTCTTTGGGACTATCAGTGTCTGTTAAATGCAGGTTGATGAAGTTTCCCAATGTGTCTTGACTATTACAGGCTGTATTTTGCTTTCGAAGAAATAATGTAGTAAGAATATCTGATAGTGGGATCTTCGTCTTGGTGTTCCTTTTGTTACATACTCTGTTCTAGTGAGTGACTAGGAAAAAAGGGGGTTTTGTTTTTGTTTTGCCTGGAGTCAAACAGGAGCATGCTGGTTAAAGGGATTCTGTGGGGGAGTTGGGCTGGAGAGGGCCTGAGGGAACTCGGAGAGACATCTACCACCAGCAGCTTGTCTGTGCTAGCTAATTATAGCTAGGGTACTGTTTACTTTAGTGGTATACTCCTTATTTATTAGTTACTTAGTTACTGCTTGCCTTCAAGTTACAGGCTTGCAGCCAGTTGCTGCAGGGGAGGTGCAATAGGAAGGGAAGGGCATCATGCAGTACTGCAGATCGCAGCTCCCCGACCTTGGCGTATTTTTTTAAACTGCTTTTTTGGTTTTTTTAAATGTAGACAGTGGGAGAGACAGTCAAAAAGAAAAGCAGACAAAAAATGGGAATAAATCAAGGAAATTTTTTACAGTCTAGAGGGACTGTGGTGATAAAATTAGCGAGTCTCCATGACTTATCAATCAAACTGGTTTTTTTCCCCTCCTTTTCCTTTTGTCTTCGGAGCAAAATCTCACTTTTTGGTCTATATAAAGTTACATTGATTTGAATAAAATTACGATTTTTATACCTTTTTTAACTGGTACCACTTTGCAGGAATCTGGAGTTGGTTTCACAGGGCAGTTTCACTAGCTGGTAAGCTAGTTTCATATCTGCTCTTTTCCAAGCGTGAGTGAATCCACATACACATATTTCACATCGTTATCTAAAACTAACTAAACTGTTATGAAGACTGTGTATGGAAACCCTAGGTCATTTAAGAGTCCAAGTCCCTAAGAGTTGGGCTCCTAGGCTGTTGAACTTACTTGGGGAATCTTACCCTTATTCCCTTCACTCTTCTTTTTATGACGAGCTTTGAGCAGGGCCCATGGATTAGCTATCTGAAGGAGGTAGTGCAATAGCCCTATTTCCACTGCTAGTTTTGCTGTTGCTTTTGTTATTCTGTTTGTAGTAATCTGTGTATAATAATTATCTCAGCAAATAAAAGGACAAAGAACAGTAGTGTTGTATGGGGAGGTGAACAAAGAGAATTACAAGATTTTTCTGCAACTGTGTTAGAGAAAGTAGAAGGTATCATAAATAGGGATTTCCGTGCTTTAGCAGCATGGAAATAGTGTTGGCCCATGCTGTAATTATCAATAAAAGAGATATTTCTCCACTCCTTTTGAGCATGACAGTCTCTTGCAAAGCCAGGAGCATAACAAGAGCTGAACCTCTGTATGATGGAGCAATTACTGAACAATTTAGAGGAAGCTCTGTTAGGAGAATGAGCATACTGTAAGATCCATAAAAAAGGCGAAGTTTCTATCTCCAAAGGAGAAGGTAGGGAATAAAAGGAGCACAACAGGTTAAACAGCCTTGGCCAAAGTAGTGAGTACCCCTAGGCAGACCAGCATCTCTAATCAGTGGTAGTGGTACTAGCTCTGAGGGGAGGGAAATTCAGGCTGGTGCTCTCATGTAACATTAAAAAGGACAAGCAGTCTGTCAGGGGAAACAGTCATTGGCGTGGGATTTCTTCTCTTGATCAAAAAGACAGCAGCACTGCAGCCTGCTTTATCTATAGGGGAGGTGTTGGCAGAGGGCATTTTTTTCCCAGGCCATATCACTGGCCTGTGATACGTTTTTCCCAAGCCATAAAAGAAGTCACCTACATTCCTCTCTATAGCAAGGTTTTGTTAATTCCTCTTTCTCGTCTTTTCGTTTGTTTTCAATCTTATGCTATTGCAATTCTAAAAAAAAATAATTAAGAAACTTCTTCACAGAGCAGAAGGTGAGCTAAATCTGATGGATCTGGAAAATATGCCTGGTGCTTGTCTCCAAAGCTGAAATTAATTTTCTCATCTCGATAAATAAATGAATTTATTTGTTTATTCTTTATGAATAAATAAAATGCAAGTTCAGTATATTGTTTCCTCTTCCCTCCTTTAATTGAGCTTCAAATTACAGTCTTAGCCTTTTTTCTTCCCCCTCCCTGGACAACATTGACAGCCATATGACATCCTCAGCTGTAGCTACAATGAGATGGGATGAATTTTATACTGCTGTTGACTTAGCTTTTATCTTGCTAAGTAACAGAACAAATACCTAATGAAGAACTGCAGGGACTGTTCCTAGCATTGTTGTCAGCTGTGCAGGTAGTCAAAGTAATAATAATTGCCAGTGATGTTAGGAAAAAAAATAATCACGATTTCAAGTATTCTTGTCATTTCATAATGTATCTTAAATAACTTGGAAGCAATACAGAAAGGCTTCCAGAAGAAGAAAATTAAAATAGAAAGTAGGTTTTCTCTGTTTGAAGAAATTATAAATAAAAATTACATCTTTGGAAATACTTGATATCAGAGTGTCTCATTTCTTGATTAAGAATCCAGATGAATCATTTTATTTACTTCTAGAAGTACTTTGAGTCTGTTCATTCATTTCATGAGCTTACCTGTAATGGGACATGTTCTGCAGCTTCTCTTGGTTAAAGGCAAGAAGAATTACAACAGGTGATCTGATTCCATGCCAGATTATAATTTTCAGTTTTGAGCATTTGTCAGTGTCCATATCTCTCAAGCAATAATACATTATTTTAGAAAACTCTTAATGAAGATACAACTAAAGCATCCAGAGTAAAGTCTTAAAGTAATAGGTTAGTCAACTCTGTTTATGTTATAATCAAATCTATAGATTGTGTATGTTCTGCGTTTCAGTTTGACATCTGATCAGTTTGAAGCAATTAATGAAAATTAAGAATGCTTAATGAACACTTTAATGATTTTTGGTTGACATTCTTGATATGTACTGTAGACTCCAACGTTCCAAGTGTCTTTACAAGTCTCTGCCTAGATCTAGTTTGTGGCCCATTAGTTGATGTTATTCAAGTATTTATTTTAGCTATAGTGATTAATAAGTCAGTTTGACCTACTGGGGTTTCTTTTCTACAGTGCCATATATAAAAAATGTAATGTAATCCATAATTCAGCTTGTTCAGCAGTAAATCCTGGTTGGTCTGAAGTCAAATGCATTTTTTACACTAGCTCTACTGAGACATAAGGTTTTTTGGACTTCAGACAACTTTTAAAAAGTTATATATTGCCTTTTAAGCCATTTATCCTGGTGGTGGTCAAGACCAATTACTTTTTAAGATAATTTTCTGTATTTCTGCCCTTACTATGTAAGTATTACATACTGCTGTGGTAAATTTATTAAATTCACTAAGTGAGTGGGTGGGAGAAAGCAAAGCGGTGTTTCTTTTATGAAAATGTTTCTCCAACTACAGATTCTGAAAAAAAAATTGATTTTTGCTTTTCTTATTTAAATGATGAACTTAACACACATCTAATTTCAAAATAATTCTTTAACAAGGCCGTATCATCTCTAATTTCTGAGTTATTTCACTCTACTATATATTGAGAGTCATTGCTTTTTAAATTAAACATGTAATCATATAAACCTTAACAAAAATTATATACTTTTTTAAGTCTTTCAGAGGTATATTTTTACCTCCAGCATTCAACTGGTATATCTGAGTAGCTCTTTTCTGAAGAATTCTGATTTGTACTGAATTTCTGATACAGTTTTCCTCCAGAAAAACAAAACCAAAAGCAACTCATTAATAGCTTTTTTCTACCCTCTCTGCCTCTCAAGACAAAGCTACCTGTCTTATGTCTGGTTAGAATGAGCATCACGTAAAACAGACAAATCAAGCTGTGTCAGATTAATCCTCCTTAAGCAGCTTACACTCCAGTTGCATAGAAAGACACCATAACGTGGAGTTGTTCAGAACTGACACCAAACTAGAGATTGCATATCAAAGAAAGTGCTTTACCTACGTATTCTGAAGTCTACCCTTTAGTGCGAATTGTTCTTCTAGATCTGATAATAGAACACTTCTGGCTGGCTGTGCCGTATCATCTTGACATTTGGAATACAGATACATGAGAAGCATGTCATGTTAACAGAACACTACAACAGTCATACTTTGTCTCAATTGATGGGGGAATTGCAGCATACAGAGTAATTCATGTTGACAGTAAGAACTTGCAGATAGGCAGCCTAAAATGGTGAAATCATTATAGAAATTTATTTAACTGGTTGAATGGCCAGAGCAGATTGGTTGAGCCAGCCAAATCAAAGAGACTTGGAAGGAGTTATTGACTCTATTGCAATTTTCAAGATTAATTTGTGGCTGGCTTGTATATCTTTGGAATACATATAGTTTTATCTTTGAATACATACACTAATATAAAAGTTAATAGTAATGGATAAAATCTTAACTACGTCTTTTAATCTCTATTGTTCAGGCATATTCTTTTCATGGTTAAATTTTGAGGAAAATATTGAAAAGAAGGCAACCATATAATTGAAAATAAATCCATTGAATTTTTATTTATATTTCATTCTCCTTAGAAGAATGTGTTAACAAATTAATGAATAATATGGTTTTACATCTTGTTGTAATTAATTCACAAAATGTTTTCCAATTGCTTGTTGTTCTGTGTTTTTAAATCTCTTATCCATGACAAAAATCAGATTTTTGTCTACAGAAATCGGGTAAAGATGAGAGTTTACAGGAGGAGCTGCCTTAAGTATTTAAACAATACTATTTATATTTAAGCAATACTAGTTATTAAAGCATCTATTTTTAAATTTTATTTCCTGTTTATTTTTTTTTCTTTTGCAAGCTGGCACTATACTTTTCCCACTTAGACTTTAAGTAAGTTCTTTTGACATATATTAGCTGCAGCATTATTTTACCTAGTTAAGAGGGATGTGGCAACCTGTGTCCATAAATCTAATGCAGTGGCATCCCTAGGTGAAGAACGAGAGGGGTGATATTTTGTCACTGCATTTTGTTTGCAGGTAGAGCCAGCTCCTTTTGCCTAAGTGTGATAGTCTAAGCTGTCTTCCTGCAGATTTTGTTCATACAGGACAATGGGGGCTTTGAATGAGAGAGGGAAGCCTGTTGGTTTGGCAATATTTTTAATGCGTTATTATTTTTCTCCGAAGCACCTGATACCACAGTCAACCCCTGTGTATTCACTATTAGAGACAATTGGCTATGAGAGACCTGGGAGCACCTCCTGTTCTTGACTTTAACCAAAACCTAACCAATCAGCTACATTTATATGTAATTTTCTTAGAACTTAATTTCAACAAGTTTTAGTCATACCCTCTAGGATCTCCATAATACAATTCTGTAGGTACAGCAAATTCTTTAAATCGCCGTTAGCAGCAGAGCACACAGGCATGTTACAGACTTTAAGCACGAGAGACCTAAGTCTGTAGAGAGAAATATGCTTTGAGTATTATCCATATAAAAAAAGAGATATCCCAAACTTTGCATTTAAAAATATTTCTCTGAAGTGTCTCTTTCAGCATAAATGCTGATGTGCGTTGGCATTAAACAATTGTGTAGAGAGTGCTCTGTAGCCCAGTAGGATGGGAATTCTTCCATTGTCAGTCTGGCTCTGCTTCTGTCTGTGGCTTACTGTAGTTGACTTTATCTTACGTGCTCTTATCTTGTTCATTGCTATTCATAACCCATACTTGTATGAAGCTGGGCCTTTATTCATAAGAAATATTTGCCAAGTTCCTTGTTCCTTTATGTAAAGGAACAATAAATACTATTTGAACATATATACCTTTGATTTGTTTTCATTCTCAGTTTAATTATGCAGCATGTATTTTAGACACATATGTCTGATTCTTGTCTTGTATTAATTTGCCTTTGCAAGTTAACAAGCACAAGAAGAAGGCAAGCAAAAACAGTACTGCTTTCTAGGTACGGGGATGTTTCGGGCCATCTGTATGTTCTAGTGATAGGCCTTGCTTTAGAGGAAGGTAATAGCCAGGCGGGTGTCGGTTCCTGGGTAATTTAAGGAAGTCACCTCCAAAGATGCAGAAGACAAAAATTTGGCAAGTCCTCAGCTGTATGAGAAAAGAGGTCTCTGACATTTGACTCGGCTCTTCTTTTCCCTGTTTATTCCCCAAACTCCTGCTGTGTTTAGTTGGGGGAGAAAAAGGGTGATTGCACAGTGGAGTTATGTTGTAGTAAGCAAGTGGAGAGCATAAGATACAGTTTTCAGTATCTTCTGCTAACTTGTATAAATTCTATTGACTAGAACTGAAATGCTCCAAACCCCTTCCTTCAGTTATTCAACCAGTTGCAGTTGAGCTGACCTGTGTGATAGGTAAGGGAGAAATAATTACTAAGAATTCACAAAGCATATGAAAGGTGCATGGATCTGGGATTGATACTCTGATATGCTGCTGCACAGGTAATGTTTAAGGTTACCATTTCTGATTGAAGTTTCTTTCCCCTTTGTATGAAAGCAGCATAATTAATCAGGCTGTAATGAATTCAGGTACTGCCAGTTTGTCACCTCAAGAGAGAAGTTACCAGAGCAGGCTGAAATCCAATTGAAAATATGGTCACAATTAGTATTTTATATTTAAAAAACTGTTCTAACGTGTGTAGTGTAACAGTAGATACCTTTTGATAAGGCTGGGCAACACGTGTTGTATGGCTTGAAATATAACTCCAAAAATGATCCAAAATTCTCCTGCAAATTTAAAATGAAAAAGCCACTATTTTACAATGCATTTTACAGATTGGAAAGGGAATATATCATATGTAGATAAGGAGTCTGCAGCTCTAAATCTTATCTGATTTGTATATTTCATTTTGTCTTTATCAACAAAAATCTCAGCTTGTTTCAGTGTGAAGGTTGAGTCAGGCATAATCTATTCACGCAAAATCAGGAATCACCAAACAACAATGTTTTGCCTTGTGGTTTAAGTTGTTACTCTTCGTGATCTCTTACAAGTGTTATTTGAACAAAGGTGATGTTTTTGGTGCTGTGCACATTTTAAGTTATGGGAGATCTATATCATTATTGTTGGTGCTGTTTTCAAATGTCAGTGCTATTGTAAGTCCTGTCTGTAGTTCAGTAAGAAAATTCCACGGGTGTTTTTGTTGAAAAAAAAAAATAAAATAAAATCAGGTTTTAAGAATTGCTTTATTTCCTTAGGTGATGTTTAAAATGCTTTTTATATATATTATTAGGGGAGATGGTATTTTAGCAGTGACTGTTTTCTAGGGCCTCAGAAAGACAGTCATAAGGCAAGCAACTACACCAGTTGCCACGCATATGGTTTCTTATGGAGGTGACCACAGTGGAATGGTTTGTGCAAGTGCACTCACTTTAGTCAAAATCAACTGGATTATTCTAAACAATGTAAATAGGTGGTATGGGTTAGACGGGCTGATACTGCCTGGAGTGAATTAGGGAGCACTCATATGAGCTACTCTGCTGGCAGATCTTCAGGATAATAACTTCAGCAGGGGGCAGTGGGGAGCAGCTGGGGGGCATAAAGCCTTTGATCAGCACAGCTGGATCCAAAGCTAACATCTGTCTATAGTCTTAGACTCAACACTTTTGTTAATACTGTGAGCTGTATTTGCATTTGTTAGATTATTTTGGTAACAGTACTTTCCTGTCTCTAGTGTTCCATTTCTTTCCATAATCCCCCCTCACAGCAAAATCAGTATTGGCAATTCAGAAGAAATAGAACAATTATCTTCTTCATGTAACCCTTTAACAATTATTAACTTTCCTATACTTTTCTAGCAATATGTGTAAGTCTCAGTAAAGAGCAGCTGTGAAATGAAAATAACAGGAATTACAAAAAGAAGCTGTTTAGTTGCACTGTGATTGCCATCAAAGAGCATGGCTATGTACTCACTCTTTCTCTCTCAGAACTGAGGAGGAGGAGTCCATGTGCTCAGATACTCAGGATATTTCAGGTTCCTACAGTCATGAAGCTCCTCGGTGTCTGAGGAAGTGAATAGCTGATGGGAGGACAGGAGGTTTGAATTTCCAGACCAATGCATGCTTGACCATTGCCGAGTTGCTTATAAACATCCTTATAGTAATTTAATGACAATTTAAAGAACACAGGGAGGAGCAGCTTAGATTAAAAAAAAGCCGTGTTGTGAAGTAGCAGTCTTGATATCCATTAAGCTTCCCTGCATACGCTTATTTGTGTCTTTCCCTTTTCTTACATGTTCTCTATGTGCTTCAGAGAAACAAATCTTGTAAACATTTGCTTATTTTTGGCATGGAATAATAAAGCAGACAAGTGTCACATGAATGATTGTGACACTTGTACAAATGTCTGTAAGCTCAAAACAGGACAGGCAAATTATGTTTTGACCCATTAACTATAGCTGTCTTAGGAAAAAAAATGCCAATTCATCTAAATACATTAATTCAAGCAAGCACTTCAGACTTAAAAATTTGGCAGAATCATACCTTCTAAGATTAATAGTTTGTCTGCATATTAAAAGCGTATTAGGATGCGTTGTTCCTTCCTCAGTTTACTGAAAAATTACGGCTTTGAGTGGATGACAGGGGGAGGAAAATCAAGCTGAGTGTTTCAGTTCCTTTTCATTAAAGATACAAACCATCATTTTGCCATTCCTACTATTTATCCATTTAATTGCAATACTCTGGAAAAGAGAATGGTGAAGGCTTTAGCTGTGTCATCCTTTGGCATTATCAACTTCTGAAATTTCCTTTCAACTTCTCACGGTGTTGTGTTAAGATTCAGGGATGGCAGTAAGAAGTTTTCTGCAACATAGTAAATATGGCTGTATTTCCATAAATGAATAAGTGGGGTAGTCTGGTTGTGGGGCTCAGATGTGATGCTGCAAATCATTTATTATTTATTAATATTAATATTATTTTTTAATTTTAATTTTTTAAAAAGAAACTGGACTATAAAAGTCTGCCATGTCTCAAAATAATTCCAATTTATCATTATTTTCTTTTTAGTGTAGGTGTTTATGTAGTTACATCACTGTGTTGGAGTCTGATGCCATGTGAATTTTTCCAGCCAACTCCCAATAGTCTTATTCTAGAAGGATCATTCGGTGTTGCAGTAGCTGAAGATCCCCATCTTTTGCCTTTGTTTCCCATCTTCTTCCTTA
>NW_009259237.1:3115273-3134124 GCF_000687185.1 Egretta garzetta
CTACCTATTCTCCTCTTTTCTTCAAATAAGGAAAAAAAATCAAGGCAAATTTTTTAATGCTGGGGTTCATTTCCCAGAATTGAGATCTCACTCGTGAAACATTTTTTGAAAATTGTATTAACGTTAATGAATTCTCTGTTACTTGGGTTTGATTATAGAGTTGAGAATATGATAATACAGCTCAAGAATTTAGGACAAAGAATAGAAGTTTTAAGTATTCCTGTACTCTTTATTTGAGCATTCTAATGGGTCCTCAAAGTGTAACCTTTTATTAATGAGAATGTTTTGGAAGAAGATTAGCAGTCTGTAGCAAGTAATAAACAGGCTGAATGTACGTTTGTGTAGACCTCTCTGACAGGAATGAGGAAATGAGGTTGGATCTGCTTAGGTAGGAGATAAAAAGACCATCTAAGTTAAAAGGCATAATAGGAGTAAAAAAATGAGGCACAGTTTTAGAATGAAATGAGAGTGAAGACTTGGCAGATTAGGTTTGCCTTAAGTCTATGATAGTTAAAATAACCCCGTTTAAAATTTTGAATCTGTAATTTACATGTTCCTTTTTTATTATTCAGATTAATACTAAAAGGGCAGAAGTCATCCAAGGAACTTGTGCATTAATTTTCCTCCCTTTCACTACTCTGCAAATTTGTTTCAAAATATTTTTCTAGTACCTTGAATTTTGTTGTTATATTTTGTTTTGACAAGAAGTAACTTTTCTTTCTGACTGTCTATTAATGCTACTGAGAAATAAAGATGCTTTTACAAAATGCTTTCAAGCACAAAAGGAGATGGTTTTCAAGAGATTATTTTACATATTTACATATTTTACCTTAAGCATTTTGTAGTCACTGCCTACTGGTGAATGTATCAGATTTTTACACACACTTTCAAAATGAACCAGTTTTGCTTCTAAGCCATTGCAAAGGGAGGAAATGAATTCTAACTTTTTTCACTTCATTTTCACATCCTCACATTTCCTTATTTCACATGGTTTAAAACAAAATGCCTCCAGCATTATTTTTCCTTTCTCAAGAGCAAAGTGAATGTGACTTTTCTAAGGGGGTCACAGGATGCCTCTGAGGCCTGTGGGTGTTACTGGACTGCTGCCTGCTTTCAGCTTAACTGAAGGGCTTGTCATAGTTTTCATCTCCTAAGAAATTAGCCCTAGGTGCTGGCCAGAAGCAGGAGAAGGCAGCATTATGAGTCCCACGCTGGTTATTTCCCACTGACATCAAATCCTGAGGTTTTTAAATTAATCCCACACAAAGACAACCCTTCATTTTGGTGCCAGTTTGAAATTAGACTGCAATAATGACCTTTTAAAGATGTCTAGTTGTTAAGATAACCCCCTGTTGAAACTTGAAGATAGCCATTGCACCCTGTGTTGATAAGACGTTACTGACGTTTTAGCAGATTTTTGTAAAGGTGACTGGAAGCTGTGGCCAGTGACTCGACCTGTGCTGCCAACAGGAACGAAACCCATAGCCGACCAAGCCCGCCTGGCCTTATATCTCCCTCAGTCTTGGTTTCAGAAGCAAACAAAGGGTCTTTATATAAAGTTCCAGCAGGCAGATTAGTTACAAACTAGTAATAGAGGACTTGCACAAAAAGGGACTGACTTGGCCATCAGAAAAAGTTAATACTCTGCTCAGAGTGTGAATTAAAAGCATACCTTTTAATGCTTTAACACTGGCTGGCAACTGGAAAAGCTTGGAAAATGGACTATTAACAGCAACTGTTAATATAAACAAGTAAAAGAAAGTGATTTAATACATGCTACCCTCGAGTGTTACATCTGAAGTGAAAACTGGCCCAATAGAAAATGGCAAACAGACAATAGATCTGCCTAACATACCGGAGATTTTTGTCTATTGGAATAAATAGAAATTTGTATTGGTCCTAAATTAGAATTGCTCACCTAATTGTTCCTGCCTTTTCACCTTAGGCTTTTGCATCATAAACCTGTACGAATTTACCCTGTGCAAAACTGTCTTTCATTACTAGTAATAAATAGGTATGAAGCTGGAGATGATATCTCTTTGTAGTCAACATAGGTGTGTGTAAACAAAGACGACACTGTATCTCTATGAAAAATTATTTTGGTAACCATTACTCTTAGCAATTGTTTTTCTACATTTAAATTACAAAAAAAAATTATTATCCTATTGTATTTCTGTTAAAGTGATACGTGTCATTTTTTACTTGTGAAAATTGACTATGCTCAATTTTTCAGGTTTTTTTAATGTTGCAGTGCTTAAAGGCAGTTACAATTGTATAGAGTATAACTTTGCTGAGGCAAATCTTATTATGATTTTAACTATATGTACTATATGAAAATTTTAGCTGTTTAACCAGCGTCGGTGGCATGTTTTCCTTTAAAAACTGTAGTAGGTCCTGTAGAATGAGCACTTTTCAGCTGTTTGACTACTCTACCTTTGACTATTTACAGTTAATTTATTTCTATTCATCAAAAATAGAAAATATGCATTAAACATTTTATTATTTGGTGGTGTACTACACCATCTGCTGCCATAATGCACACAACTCTTACTTGTTTTGAGAAATATACTGTGAAATCTTAGTTTGAAACTGTAGATTTTGAAAATGTATAATATGCAGATATGTAAGCATTCCTCTTTTAACCCTTAGCATTGTTAGAGATTTCAAGAGCTTCTTTAGAGCCTTTCACAAATGAAAGGCTTATCAAAATACAGATGTAAGAAAAATACCGTTTATATCTTGTATTTCTCTTTTGGGTATTAAAACAGTGGGATTACTTGCTTTATCAGTTTAAGGAGGGTAGTAGAAAATCGAATCTCTCATTTTGTGATCATTTCTCTTCTTTAATACATTTCACCTAGTTTAGAAGTATGGATCAGAAACTCACAAGGAAAACTGATGCCCTTTCCTGCAGCTAAATTAACAGGAATCACGTGGAAAACAATCTGAGCCTTGTATGAAAAGGGGAGCCATTAAAATTAGCCCTAAGCTATGGACTGCGCCCAATATCACTAGAACTGCACTCACTGCAGATGTGGAGGCTGGCTCTCAGGCAAACTGAGCTGTGTTGTATAGCTACAATTAAAATCAACTCCTCTGCCAAAAAATAAAAGGGAGGAGGGTAGAAGGAGAACATCAAAGACAGATTGAAATGTGTAGTTAGTAATAAGAGTGGTCTCCTCTTGAACCAAGCCCTGCAGCGATTCATGGCCCCCTTGTTAATGAGAAATTTTGACCTCTGGTTTGTAAGTTAAACTTGTAATCCCAGCTAATGAAGTAAATCAATCCCAACTTCAGTCTGTTGTTCCCATTTTTCTTTGCACAGTGTGTCTGGGAGTTAGTATCCAGGTCTTACAAATACGATTTGGGGAAAAAAAAATCATTCTGCTGCTATGTAACTTCTCCTGTTTTGCAGATTCACTTAAATATATCTAAAGCAGACAGATTATTTTAACTTGTCTGTGCGCTTGTGAAATGTCCTATTAGTTTGGGTGTTTTAGAGACATTTAAGTAATAGGCCTGAGTTACCATTTTATAAGGAAAGCTGGATTTGGAACTATCCAAAAATATTTGTCTCGTAAACAGATTTACGCTTTAGATATGTAAATCTGTTGGAAATTATTGGAGGAGCCTTATTTTAATTCTTGCTGTATATGTAAGGGGATACTGATGATAGTTTTGTGTCAGAAAAAAAAGGTCTCCCGCTGCAATCTCAGTTCTGAGAGAAAATGGATTTGTTAGCAATAAAATGAATGTAAAGGTAAGATGCTAATTTTCATAATGGGTGGATCATCCTTTGAAATACATACTTCTATGTTTCGTAAGCCACTGAGTGACAAAAAACCCACCCTAAAAGCTCTGGTAAAGCCTCTGAGTTGATTCCATGTCACACCATGTTATTGAAGAATCTGTAAGAGATCAGCAAATGGTATAAAAGGAAGTGAAGTCTTTGTGGCAAAAGGAGGAGATGCCAGATTCATAATGTGATTCCTTAAACATAACCAGCTAGAGAAAAAAAATGCTTGCTTTGTAGCTGCTTCACTTTCCTTCTGCATTAGTAATTGGTATTGCTATGGACCCTTCTGAATGATACAGGCCCTCTTTTGTTCTAATCAGTTTCCAGAGAGAGTTTTTACGTTATTTTATGGCTATTTAGTGCTACAGACACCATTTTACAGGGGCAGAAGCTTCCCGGCAGCTGCGGCATGGAGTGGCACAGAGTTTTGGCTCTCAAGTTTTTGGCTCTTAATGTTAGTGTTTCATAGCTGTATTCCTGCACTTCGGTCAACAGACCTTACAACATACTACTGCCTTTTGTAGACGTCAGGCATGTAGGTTTTTGCCATGAAGAGGGAACAAATGACCAAGTGCTGCTGTATTTTATGCAGTTTTATTGTAGAAAAGAAAAAGTTTTTTACACCAGTGAAGTAGGGGTCTCTGGGGATCAACACAGTTCAGCAGTTGTTTTTTCTGCAGTGACCCTGGAGGTGCTGTATTTTGGTTACCTCGGGGACTGAGCCTGCTCTCTTCTTTCTGGGAGAAGAAGCCATACTATTTTTATGCCTTAAAAAAAGGTGACTCCTGACTGGATTCGATTACTTGCTGCCGGAAAGCTGCCGGTGATTTCCTCAGGGCAGGCAGTGGTCAGAAGGCTGCTGGTGTTGCCAGAAGGGATGGGTTCCCCCGGGCTGGGACACAAAGACTCCTGCAGAGCCCCAGGGAATGACCTGTCAGCAGCAGGGGACACCTGACCCTTGTCTGCTGGCTCTTAACTGATGGAGACTGGGGAGCACTGAGAATGGTAGATTCAACCAAACTTGGGAGAAAAGGCCTCTTTGTAACTAAATGAAGGCTATTTTGAAGCGGAGACTTACAGTGATGGCCCCTGAGTAACTTTCTTTCAGCCTTTCTCAGAAAAGCAAAGCCACAGAATGGATGGGCCTGGAAGAAGAGGTTGATGAAGAGTAGCTTTTGCAGAGGAGCCGCAAGTTGTGGATGGGGAGATGCAAGAGGCTGTCTCCGAAGGAAAGGGAGGAAGAACTTTTCTTTAGAGGAACAAAATATTAATGCAATCCAAATATAGAGATTATATCCCCTAATAAGTTTTAGCCTGTAATGTATATTTTTCCTAAGGATCAAATGTAGTGAAAGTTTTTATTACTCGCAGTTCCTCTGTATCTAGAGGGACTCCCTTTGGTTTATAAGCAACAAATTAAGTATTACATATGATCTTCAAAATATACATGAAGGGCTAGATTAAACTGTACACTGTTTTTGTTGCTGGTAATACTGTACAATCATTAACTTTACCTGTAGTATTCTTTGAAGATGCTCACAACCCTCATAACGATTTGAAGCTGGGTGCTTTATACTGCTGCAAATCATCAGCACAATATAAGCAAGAGTTTATAATAACCTACTTTTTGTCTCACTAAATTTAAAGGAAGCTTTGTTAATTTTGACAACAAGTGGAAAAACACAGCAGTGAATCTGTTCTCAAGTGATATACCTCAGTATATGGAGGATCCTGTTGCGAAGAACTTCGAAAATAATCATGGTTTATTAGCTGCACAGTCTTTTCCCCTTTGTTTCTATTCATTTAATTTAAAGTGAAACAACTCAGCATGCAAAACTAAAATTAGCTGCAAAAAAGGTGTAAGTGAATAAACAGGCAAATCCATTAGAGTCGATGGGTTATTGGATCCCTTGCCATTCCTCAGATGGCGGCCTATTAAAAGTGGTAATGTCTGCCTCCGGCATGGCCTTAAGGCAAGAAAGAAGGCCAAGACAGGCATATTTCACATGCATCAGACACAAGAATTAAATAGACCAATGTTCCCTAAAAGACTGAAGTACATCTCTTTCTGACGTTCATCTCGGGCAAAAATTCATTGATCTCAGTATGTCCCTTGGCAATTATAAAATATTAAATCCAAGTCACACTTTTCTAGTTGGCTTAATTTTTTCTCTATTCACAGCTTTCTATTTGATCAATTTTAACAAGTTAGGAATAGCATCTAATAATAAAATAAAAACTGCAGAGTGAAAAAGTTTGTTCATTTGACATTCTTATATTTTGTATTTAGTCTGTAGACCTGCCTGTCATTTTATTGTATTTTAAATAAATTTGCACACTAAATGGATGAAAAGAATATATATTTATACACAGAAAATCCCCTCCACTGTCTCCTTTGAATTAGCAGTTTCTTTTTAAAGCTGGATACTCATATGTGACCATGGTATTGCAGTGAAATCTGTATTTTAAAGCTAAATCTGTGTAGTTAATCACCATCATTTTTCCTAGTGTCAGACAGTAATTATTTCTGCTTCATGTTTCTCTTATTATGTCAAGCTGGAAAATGTAATATTGGTGGAACCTTACTTCCGAATTACTACGTACACGAGCATTATTTTTTCCTGTTTTAACCAAAATTTGGTTTTGTTTGTGTAAACACCAGTCAAGTACCAAGATGAAAAATAACCTGTCAGAACCTGAACCTATTTTAACATAAATTTGGAGATTGTAACAAACAGTACGGCAGAACAAATGTCTTTGCTGGTGGTCTTTGCTGATGAGAGACTAATTTGGGGGAAATTTTTTTCCATGCAGGCAGTCTACCTGTTGTGTTAGCTTGTTCTCTTCCTGCTTAGCATTCTCATCTGACTGGCACACTTACAACCTTCCATTCCTTAAATAAGCTCTTTCAGTGGCCAACAGCTATAAGCAATCTTGGCTGAAAAGATGTCAAGAAGAATGCTCAGTCTTGGTTTGCTTTCAAAAAATGACAATTTTGATTATTTATTATCAACAAAATTACCCCATGGAAAGGTGGGGGAGGCTAACCAGTAGGTCTTAAATTTTTAGAAAAGTGAAGATTAAGATTTTGCTTTACATTTTGGAAACAAGATGCTATTGCCATGTTACTACATGTGTATAAACAGCTTTTTTTTTTTTTTTTTTTTTAAGAAAAGCTATTTTAAGTATTAATTAGATAGAAAAAAAGGAGTATGGCTGCTAGAGTAGCTCCATTAGTGCCAGAGGAGAGAAATCAGCTTGCCCTGGGTACCCAGTTTTAAACATGGACAGATTAGATGTATATTTCTGTGCTTTCTCAATTGAATTTTTAACCTGGAAAACATTTTCATTAACATTCAACCCAGCGTGTGTAAGATTAGGTTTCCTGTCTCTGTTTATAGTCCTCGGCACAGCTAAGGATCCACTTGCCATGGGTTGCAGCTTCCTGGGTGGCCCCAGGAGGTGGATGGGCTCACTCCGATGGTTGCACTGAGATCCCTGGTTGTAAAGGGAGGATATTAGCACAGCTTATCATCCATCCCTTTATCTTCTTTTTTTTTTTTTTTTTTTGGTGTGGTTTTTCGTTGTTGTTGTTGTAAGATTGCTAATTGTGCTTCTCCCTTCCTGTGTCTTTGTACAGTGTATATTGTAAAGAGACCTCATTTTCAGATGGGGCTTAAAGGTGGATATAGTTACAAATTGACCAGCATCCATCTGTCCTACCTGTGGCTAACAAAGAGGTGTGGGTATAATGCGGTACTTAAGGAACACAGGAAAACTGTACTGGTGATCCACAATCCCAGCAGCTGTTGAGATTTCTTTTTTTCCCTTTTTTCATAGAAATTGTGATCCAGGCATTTAAAAGTCACTTCAAGAGCAATGTTACTCAGAAGCATACTGAGTCTTGAAAAAATGCAGATACAATTTTCCCTTTCTAAAATTAATTTTTTATTCTTCTGGAAGAGCCACAATTTAAAAAAGGTCTACAGTATAACCTAGACTAAAATGTTTGTGTGTATCTCTATATATACACACATATAGACATATATAATATTTGCTAACTACGTATCTGGTTCACTGTCAGCCATTTGGTATAGCATTATAAGCCGTCTCAAACATGGCTGAGACTAATCTTAGTGAAATCAGAACAGTTGTATTCTGTGTTTGATGATTGTAAGTTGATGGCGTAAATTGGATCTTTCCAAGTTTCAGCATACTACTTCTTAATATATTCTCTGTAATGGTGGTTTTGTTGAACAGCCAGCACACTTTTATGACCAGCCAAAATTTTATTTCCATTTCTTACCTAATGGACTGACACATAATCTATTATTTATTAAAACCATTATTCTAATTGAAGTTTTGTTTAAGCAAACATTAGTATATTGGATTCAAATGGTACTTTTGTTCAAAATACTGTTTCCTTTGAGTCCCTGCTGCCATCAACCATACACTCTTAATTTCACGCTATTTCTCTCATCTGCCCTGAACATAACTCTCACCTGTTTGTCTTTGAATTTATAAATTGCAGAACTGGGTTTGCTCTTGAAATCCACTTAAAATTCTGTATTGCAAAAAAAGAGACAAAATAAGATGATTTTAACTATAGCTATTCTGAATGTTTCCATGACTAGCTAGCAATTTTTATTTTATTCTGCAAAAATAAATATAGCCATTCTTAATTTAAAAAAAGAATCTTTAAACATAAATTAATGGTAGTTTAATCAGTTTTCTGGCTGTTTACATGTGTTTTCCTAGTCAGTTCTGCATCACGATATTCTTATACATCATGTTAGGATGCTATGATCCAAAAGTAAAATTAATAGCTGTAAAAAGTGACAACATTCTGGTGTAAGGATGCGCAATATTATTTATTAAAATGATCCTGTTTAAAGAACATTTTCCTGAACTTCATTTTTCTTGAACTGCATACTAATTTTAAAGGTCAGTGTGGTTAGTTACCATAGTAGTGACCTAAAAATAACCTTTCTAGTGTACCTGTATATTTCTGATCTGTAGTGTTAGCATTCAGAAATGTTCTTTCCCTTAGAGTTTCAGCAGCTAAATAAGTTGCAACCCCTTCAGCTATACTCATAAAAATTTGCTTCCAGACAACATGGTCTGTTTATTGTGTAATAATCGAAATGGCACTAAATTGCAATGATTGCTGAACACTTAGGAATTGCATTAACCACTTAACTGCTAAACTATTTTCCATTTTCTTCCTCACTGTGAAGTATTATATTGATTTTCCTCTTAGTTAGAGCTGCTTACTCAACCTCTGAGATGAACGGAATATTTTAGTAGCCTCATACGCTGTCATATTTTGAGTCAATCAGCAGTGACCTTGGCTAAGAATTTTCTAGAGATTTTTAAAAAAGCTATCAAGCAAAATAGCTCGCAGTGCATAGCCTTGAATTTTTACAGAAAATAGAGGGGAACACAAAACGTGCCTGCTAAGTGAGGTTAAAAAATTAGGAGGAGGATTACATTTTTCTCTTTCTCTCTGTATGGGATGGGTTATTTCCTGTTAGCCTTAATACGCTGCTCCTAAGACCAATTTGTTACTAGTTATAAGGCCTTATCCAGGGACTTAACTGTAGCCTGTTATGTGGTGTTGGGAGTGGCATTTAATATCTAAATATAGTGATAGGTGAAGAATTTTAGTAGTGCCATTGTTTTCTATGGGGGTGTTGGTGACTTTTTGTTTTCTAACTATTCTTTGTTAACTGAGGTAAAACAGACAAACATTTGAGCAATATCAAACTTCAAAGCTCCGTGATGATTGCTAGCTCTTCTAGTTCTGTTACCAAATATTTTAGTTTAAAATTGATTTCCTTTTCCTCTCAAAGATTTATAAATTCTAGTCCTGTTTGTCTCCGAGAAAACTTGTCAGAAGAAGCAGAGGGGTGGTTGGTTTGCGATTTTGTGGGGGTTTTTTAAGCAAAACCTTTCTGAAATCTTGCTGCAAAAAAGGGGGAAAAAGACTGATACAGGTAAGGAAGAGTTAAATAGAAATTGAGCGGGGATGCTGGGGGGCAGCAGTGCTGCAGAACATAGCAGTGTTCGTGCGAAGGCAAGTCATTTCCCGAAACACTGCAGACACATGGCCTGAGGCAGTCTAAAACCTTTGGAGACCAAAATGGCTCGCAGGAGTTAGAAGTAATAAGGTGTTTTTCCCTTCTTTCTCCTTCACTGAAATTCTGTAAGGTTGCTATGCATTACCAAGGAACAATGCCACTATTTTTGTGTTTTATATGGGTATTAAGATCCATTACAATTTGACATTTTTAAGATTGGTTATCCTGTAGTTTGGTGTTAAATTGAAGTTGTTTGTTTTGAATTTAATTCTTTCATTTTTCAAAGGAAAAAAGGCAGCACTGCTGTGCTGATAGCTTACTGAAGTATGCCAGGATTTGATGTTTGAATTGAGTGTTTGCTATCCCAAAATATAGGCAAAATTATCTTTAAAAGAAGTCTTGGGGTTTATATATTTTTTAATCATTTTTTTTAAGTCTGAAAGATGCTTTCTGGCTAGCTTTTCACAATCAGATTGTAGAAGATATTGCACATATATAATATCTTTAAGGCATACTGTTTCTGGGATTATTTTTAACACTGTGTTACGCATCCGAGACGTATTGTGCTTAATGCAACCTGCTTATGATTATTATAACCCTATATGTTTGCAGCAGCTAAATAAACTCCACATCAAATAAATTACTGCAGCAATGTTATTAGGCCAGCAGCAATGTTAAGGACATCTGTTAACTCTTTTTCAAATGCCCTGTCCTTACTCATTTATTCTAAACATTTCTGTTGTTAATTACTACTTAAGTACATGAAGTAGTCATTCAGATATAGCTGTGAAAGACCAGCTGAGGAGTGCGAGACAGGTTTAGGTCCCGTTCTTAGCCTTGCTCTGAGTGCTAGGGGACCTGTGGCTTATTGTTTTAGGGTAAACACAGGTAAATCAGGATAGAGCAATGGATAATTGATATGTATTTCCACTACTGTAGTTACAGCAATAGTCCTTGCTTTAGCCAGGGAGACCTCATCTCAATCAGCAAGATTGCAAAAGCAGGCTGAGCAACTGTACTCACTTAGGCCCCAAAAGTCTAACTTGTTATTAGAGCCGTGGAAAAAATTTGCAATGAAACTTTCTATGTCAAAATATATTTTTGTCAAAGATAAAATGTTTAGCAAAAATACATCTGTTTCAAAAACATATTTGTCAAGAAGGTTTCTCAGCTCCAAGATGACATTTCTAGTGAGAAAGTGAGTCTATTGCCGAGTGGTTGCAGCCCAGATCTGGGAGATGAAAGATGAATAGTGCTTTAGCCACTGGGTTGACGAGTCTCTCTGCCACTCATGTTTGTTATAACGCAGAATGAAAACATTGTTGAGAATTGAAATGTTTTTCAGCTTAGTCTTTATTATGTGGTAAAATGTTACATGTTAGAACCCAGTTCGTAGTTCTTTTAAAAGCCGTTTCTTTCCATTTGAAATTCATGTGGGACCATAAGGTGTTTTGCTAGCTGGCACCAAGAGTGGCCCAGGTCTCATCTTAATTTGTAATTTAGTGAATTGCAGATATTTGATCATGAAAACAAACAGCATGTTGTTTTTCAAAGGTTAGATGGAACTTAAGAGTAACTCTGCTGGATTAAAACAAACAAACAATAATAAAAGGACCTGCAGAAATTCTCTATAGACAGTGTCTAAAAGGTTTCTGGTTTTGTTGAGAAGTTTTGCCAGAATAGTGTGAACATACGTAGCTTTTCATCAGTGTTGTAGGAAAAATAGATGCAAAGTAAAGAATACTCAATAAGTGTCATCTGAGCAATGTCTAATTTTTCAAATTACAGTCTTGCCTCTCAATGCGATTGAAGCAAACCTGTAGTATATACTTACAGTATTGCCAATTCAAGTATTTTCTCTTGCTCATTGCTACTGCAATTCAGTTAATCACAAAGCCTGTGTGGCTCATTGCAGTGTGTGAGGCTGTGGAGGATCACAGCTTGGATAGAAACCTCTCGTTAAATGAGTCACCTGCAAACAGACTGAGCGACCAAAGACGGGACTAACTGCCTGCAAGTGTATAAGTTCCAGGATGCAAGATGGCATCCCCTCTTTCGCCCTCATTGTCCTTGGTGAGACCAAGACTCCAAGTGCCAAGTCGAGTGCTTGAGGTCTGGTTGCAAAGCCCATAGTGAGATTCCCACATGTGCTCCTTAGAGTCTGTCAGATAAGATCATGGGTTGGCCAACTTTTATTTATGGGCCAATGAATTATGCATCTGGGGTAATTAGATGTTTTTGTTTTGTGAATCAGGATTATGCTCCTGGGGTGCCAACCTAGGAAGGTCTTGGAAATTGCATAATAAAAGTCATTTTTATGCAGAGGTGGAAATATTTGAATGCAAAAGAGAATTGTAGGGGAGGGGGGGAAGCTAATGTCCTCCTGTATTTGGAGAGGAAAAGTGAAGTGTAAACTCTAGTTGTTATCCATTAAAGCTTTTATTTCTCTTGCATTGTATAGGGAAGGAAGAGGCTGGTTTAGCATAAACTCCAAAAGAAAATAAGTGCCTCTCTCTTCCCCCAGGTAGAGCTATAAAATATAGATGGTTTTGTGTAGTTGGAAAACATGTATGGAATTGTGTATGTATATTCAGGGACTCTGCATATTTGTATGCTATTTGTGTAATAGGACCCTGATTACAACTAAAATTCAATATTCTTTAATTAAACCATAGTTTCCATGATATCCTTCAGCTGTGTATTTTGAAAGACATTTGAGGTAGCAGACTAGTATGTAGTTCTGACTTCTCTAACCTACATGCCTTATGTTTGTGCCTCAAGATAACATTGAATAACATATTTAAACTACTCATGTGTGAAAAAGCAAAATTATATCTCATGAACTGATTTCTTCACACATTCAAAAAATTGAATTCCCCTTTTGTTCAGATACTAAACAGAAATCAGAAGGGAAACAACATAGCAATTATGGTATTTCAAAATGGAGACAGTATGAATACCTTTAATGAGAAGGGATTACACTAATTTTAAAAGTTAAATCATTTTACAAAGGTACTCTTATAAATGTAGTTTTCATTATGTAGGCATTACCGTTTGGTTCAGTTGATAATGAGTCAGAAGTTTACTGAGCTGTTATGATTTAATATTTTGAGTTGAATCTAGATATTGTAAAACAGTAATTGGCGATAACCATATTTGATTCTTTCTTCAATTTCGTCGTCCATAAGAACTAGTACTGTCAAGTGCTAATACTTTATTTACATATAATAAAAACTAGAGGTACATATGTTCTTGTGGCTATCCTTAGTATTTATTAAATATATATTTATGTTTTCTGTATGTCTGTGTGTATATGATAGTTTTGTATGGGTATGTATAAATTATAACAAAGCCATGGTCTTTCATGGATTTTAATTACTGGGTAGCTATTCTTTGAGTTTTTGTAAACAAGGCAGACTTTAAATTTGAAAGCAGTCCACCAGATGAGCTGTTCTGGTAATCCCTAGCATTAAAGCTTAGACTTTCAAACTCTCAACATCTATATGAAAATAGAGCTCGATGACATGGGATGCAAGTCTTAAAAAAAATAAACCAAAACAACAAAAAAAACCCACAAAAAACTCCAGACACTAAAAACCACAGAAAAACCCACAGAAACAACAACAAAAGAATGCCAATAATATTAAAAAGTTTCATAGAATCATAGAATAATTTGGGTTGGAAGGGACCTTTAAAGGTCATCAAGTCCAGCCCCCCTGCAGTGGGCAGGGACACCTTTAACTAGATCAGGTTGCTCAGAGCCTCATCCAGCCTGACCTTGAATGTTTCCAGGGATGGGGCATCTACCACCTCTCTGGGCAACCTGTTCCAGTGTTTCACCACCCTCATTGTAAAAATTTCTTCCTCATATCTAGTCTAAATCTACCCTCTTTTAGTTTAAAGCCATTACCCCTTGTCCTATGGCTACAGGCCCTGCTAAAAAGTCTGTCCCCATCTCTCTTATAAGCCCCGTTTAAGTACTGAAAGGCTGCAGTGAGATCTCCCTGGAGCCTTCTCTTCTCTAGGTGGAACCACCCCAACTCTCTCAGCCTTTCCTCACAGAAGAGGTGCTCCATCCTTCTGATGATTTTTGTGGCCTCCTCTGGACCTGCTCCAACAGGTCCATGTCTTCCTTGTGCTGAGGGCTCCAGAGCTGGACACAGTACTGCAGGTGGGGCCTCACCAGAGCAGAGTTGAGGGGCAGAATCACCTCCCTTGACCTGCTGGCCACACTTCTTTTGATGCAGCCCAGGATATGGTTGGCCTTCTGGGCTGCGAGCACACATTGTCGGCTCACATCCGGCTTTTCATCCACAAGTGCCTCCAAGTCCTTCTGGACAGGGCTGCTCTCAATCCCCTCATCCCCCAGCCTGTACTGACAGCCGCAGGGGTTGCCCTGACCCAGGTGCAGGACCCTGCACTTGGCCTTACTGAACCTCATGAGGTTCACATGAGCCCACTTCTCAAGCTTGTCCAGGTCCTTCTAGATGGAATCCCATGCCTCAGGCGTGTCAACTGTACCACTCAGCTTGGTGTCATCTGCAAACTTGCTGAGGGTGCACTTGATGCTGCTGTCTATGTCATTGAAGAAAATATTGGACAGTATTGGTCCCAACACAGACCCCTAAGGGACACTGCTTGTCACTGATCTCCATCTGGACATTGAGCCATCTGATTGGATGTGACCATCCAACCAATTCCTTGTCCATCAAACAGTCCACCCATCAAATCCATGTCTTTCCAGTTTAGAGAGAAGGATGTTGAGGGAGACCATGTCAAAGGCCTTACAGAAGTCCAGATAGATGACATCTTTAGCTCTTCTCTGGTCCATGGGTGTAGTCACTCCATCACAGAAGGCCACTAGCTTATTCAGGCACTATTTGCCCTTGGTGAAGCCATGCTGGCTGTCTCGAATCACCTCCCTGTCCTCTATGTGCCTTAGCATAGCTTCTAGGAGGATCTGTTCCATGATCATCTTGGGCACAGAGGTGAGGCTGACGTGTCAGTAGTTCCCTGGGTCTTCCTTTCTACCCTTTTTAAAAATGGGTGCAACGTTTCCCTTTTTCTGGTCACCGGGGACTTCATCTGACCGCTATGACTTTTTGAATATCATGGAGCGTGGCTTGGCAACTACATCAGCCAACTCCTTTGGGACTCTGGGATGCATCTCATCAGGTCCCATAGACTTATGTATGTTCAGGTTCCTCAGGTGGTCACAAACCTGATCTTATCTTACAGTGGGAGGGACTTTGCTCCCCCAGTCCCCATCTTGCAGTGCATCCACTGGAGAGGTGTGGGAAGAGAGGTTGCCAGTGAAGACTGAGGCAAAGAAGTTGTTGAGCACCTCAGCCTTCTCCCTGCTTGTTGTTACCAGTTTGCCAGTCTTGCTCATCAGGGGGGTACACTTTCTTTGACCTTCTTTTTCTGGCTGACATTCCTGTAGAAGCCCTTCTTATTTTTCTTTGCATCCCTTGCCAAGTTCAGCTCCAGCTGCTCCTTGGCCTTCCTGACCTCATCCCTACACAACCGGGCAGTGTCCATATGCTCTTCCCAGGATACCTGCCCCTGCTTCCACTGCCTGTGCAGTTCTTTCTTGCCCTTTCAAATATTCTCTCTTGAATTACAGAATCTATCCAATTTTCCAAACTTTGGGGAGAACCTATGTTTATTGCTATAAAATTAACATTTTATTTTTCAGTATGATGCTACTGTTTGTTTTTTCTGGGTACACAGAGTAGCAAGATGGTAAGGTGTTGTAGTAATGTTGTTGTTTGTGCAAAACCCGAATTTAACTTAGTCTGCTTCATAGTGTGAGATGGTTGGACAGAGACTGAGTCAAGCACTGTGGGGAACATTGCTAAAAACCTGAAGTTTGCTCTTGGAAAGTATTGAGTCCGCTGTAGTTCCATTGAAGGTGATGGGACTTTTCTAAATAAGAGCATAATAGAAACAAAGTACTTTATAAATTAGTATGTAAAGAATATGGCAGGATCTTGAGCAATATTTTTCAGAATAAAGAATGTTCTGGTTAGTGATTTGTGTTATTAACTGAGAAAAAAAAAAGCTTGTAGTTTTGAAGGAATTATTTTTTTAAGACCTTGACCAAATTAAGTCACCTGGAGAGCAGTGAAGGCTTCTGAAGAGCATCATACAATCCAGCCGTCCGGTTTGCTGCAATTTAATTTTAAAAGGGTAAGTAGAAGCCAAGATCTAAGAACTGCAGCAGTTAGTGGGAAAAGCTGATACAGGATTATCAAGGTTAAAGTTCAGATAGAACAGATGGTAAAATAGTTATAACCTACTGTACCATATGTTACTGCTGCATGCGTTCAGGTAGCACATTATATGTGCTGTGTGGAAAGACCAGTGATCCTAACACAGGCTTTTAGAAAGACCAAAAAAGCTCTTGAAAAATTGATTTCATGATTTCAGGCCAGGTTAATGAGAAAGCCGTAATGGGTTAAACTGCACAACAGAACCCACTATTCCAGAAAGGGATAAAAAAAAAAATTAGGCATAGCATGCAACTGTATCTTTTCTAATTCTCAAAAAGCTAAAATGGAGCTTGTATTTCAGGAAGTCTGTTTTGGGCTCATTATACTTGAATTTCTGGGGAAAGTATTTAAAGAAAAAACAAATTCACAGCACTTGAATTCAGACCATTAAAAACTGGTTACGATTTGATTTATGTTTTTTGTAACTTCTAATCAAGGCCCAGATTTTCTGAAGAGCACACTGTCTTATTAAGGTGCCAATGTAGTGATAAATTTCTCATTGGAAACAACTGGAGCTTCACTGGGTTAGAGTACTTCAGAAAATCTGACTCCTGATTTATAATCCCTGCTGTTATTACTCAGACGCTTTTTAAAGCATCTGGTGTAATGCCATGAAAATAGGAAGGTAGAAGACAAGAAAGAGAAAAAAGGGTTAATCAAGTCAGAAGTACTGGGAGAAGTGGAATGGTAGCAAAGAAGAAAAATGAAGGCAGAGAGTTGTGATTTGGAGTGGTGCTAAAGAGCCTCTGGGCTTGAGATTCATCTCGCATTTTATAATGCTCATGTTGTGTTGTATCATAATGCACTTGCTCCTACTAGAGCTCGCTGTTTCTCCTCTCTTATTGCCAATGGTAAAAATAGGCCAGTAGCATCATTTCATACTATTGGGTGCATTCTGAATTCCACGTTGTTTTTTCACTTGCCTCTCCAATTAATTTAGTAATCCCCTTCAGTGTGTGTGCATGTGTACGCTGGCGTGTGTCTGCTCGGTTGCCCTCTTCCGTCATCTGTTCGAGTTCTCACGTTGCTGATGATTGGTTGTGCCAGCTCCCTTCCAAAGACAGTGAATATATTACACTCCGCTGCCTTTTGTTTAACTTTGCCAAAAAAAATCCCATCACGAGCCTCCGTTTTTGGCTAGTACTTTGGGAAAGGTTTTTCTTCTGTAGTTGCAACCTTCTTTTTTTATATAATATTCATTTATTTTATTTTAGGAGTAATTAGATCTGAGAGACTTGTCAGTTTATACATTGATCATTGTCAGCTTTCGGGACCTGTTAGTAATAGCCATTCAATATGTATCAGATGATTAATGGTATTAGGTGATTTTGTGTCTGTCTGAGACTTATTTCCTATTATATATTATAACACCCATTTTAGAGTTTTAGAGCCTTTGATTTTGGCTATTTGGGTTTTGATTTATTTAAAATAATAACTATTTATTTTGGTTTTTTTCTAATAAAGGAAAGGTGGTGATGGTCGTGATATTTACTTGTTAATTTTTCTTGAGGTAGTCTGAATGGTATCCAGATTTATCACGATAGTAAAGAGGAAAAGTTAGAGATAACTAAGAGTAGAGCTTTAGTATCTGAAAAAAAAGTTTTTGTACGTCACCATGTCTCCTCCGTGATCATCTGTATACTGAAGAGATTTGGGGTTTACCCATATGGATTTATATGGATTGCTCAATCATTTTGTTACAGCAAGGTACAGTTGGTTAAAGGATCTTCTTGAAAGTTTTTGTGATGCATTTAATCCCACTATGAAAAGAGGTGGATCTGTGATAATTGTGAGAGTAGGAAAGGGTTAACTTTACAAAAACAAGTGAGTTTGGTTTTTTTCCAAATGGCTTAGTTTGAAATTCAAGGTTTATTCTCTGTTGTTGACTGTGTTGAATATAAGTGTCTTTAAAAGGTTGGTTGTTTGCTTTGTGATGAAATGGGTTGGAGGAAGATAAGGATTTGGGAATTGATGAAGTAAGAGGGGATAACAGGTTTTTTAAAATGTTAGAGCAAAGTTTAAATTGTCAGTACAGTGTTTCTAAGTTAAACTGATCTGGTTTTTACTCAAGGCTTAGCTGTCTTATTTTGTCTGATAATGGAGAGAAAGGAGAAACCTGGACTGACGCTGAGAGGTTAGAGGACAGTATGAAGCAGAGGTGGTTTTGGTTTTGTGGGGGTTTTTTTTAAAGGCAATGGAAGTGCGTATGCTGAAGCAGTTTGAAGTTTGGCTGCAGATTGGATTGCAGTCTGGAGGACAGAGAGCAGTGAGGAGTGGTGGAGACACGCAGGTCACAAAGCGTATCTCCTTTGAGTCCTTGAGAAGTGATCCTGGTGTGGAAGAGAGAGAGAGGCGGGGGACTTAAAAAGGACTTGAGAAAGAGTACGGCGTGATAAACAGCACATGGTGACCATGATGTGCAAGGGACTGTCTTTGTAACGTAGAAGGGGAAACTAAAGAACGTATTGAATGGGGGCTCCGATAAACTTACTCATGTCAGTAGGAAAGAACTGTTTCCTTTTTGGAGCCATCCTTCCAAGAGTTATTTGTGCTGATCTGATTTAGGTTTTTCAAATATTTGCTGGACAAACAAGGCCACTCACTTAAAAGGAGTCAAGAGTGAGACTTAACAGTGAGAAACAGAAGTGTTAGGAAATCAAGAAATGAGTGGCGAAATGATTCAGCGACTTCTCCCTGCTG
>NW_009259237.1:3134208-3150173 GCF_000687185.1 Egretta garzetta
GAAAGAGGGTTAGCTGTCTTCCACATCTTATTTACAAATGTTAACGTCTTATTTCCTGTACGCTGGACTGTGTTCTGACAATGTGTTTATCCTGCGAGCTGAAGGTATTAGCATTTAGGGCTTAATTTTATTGCCACTCAATTCTGAGATAACCGCATTGCCTGCTTTGTTTTGTTTTATTTAATGGGCTGGGTGTACAAATTAGGGCCATATACTACCCTCAATCCACAGAGGAGCCTCTGGTAATTATAGGGAAAGGTTTATACCTCTGTTCGTAAATTGTAACTAATCCACGAGCAAATTTTACACGGGAATAAAATGTGCCAAGTGCTGGTAGATCTGTGGCTATTTTTGCCCTTTGTTTGGCAAGTGGTGCATAAAGTCTCTTGATTGGCACTTGCACAATTGCTGGGAGTGCACAAGATGGCCCACAGTTGCAAACATAATTATTTTAAAGTCTGGGTGTTATACATCATAATTAGGCTTAAGAACTGAAAGTCAGTTGAGATGAATGAGAGCAATTCATGCTCTCAAGAACTGAGAAAGTGATTTTGCGTTTAGATTTTGCATTTGTAACATTTTTTTTTTCCACAAGCGTTAAGATTTAGATGTTTTTTTCTCTGTCTCCTGCGCTTCCCACGGGAGGACTGGCAATATATGAAACAGCTATATGATATCTGTGTCTCACCTTAAGTAGGTGAGATACAGCTAGCACATAAAGTGTCGTGCTGCACTTCTTAGTGCTGATTTCTTCTTCATCAGAACCTGCTATGAATGAATCTAGTTCCCCCCAGTTACCCTGTCCCCTACAGTTGTTCTGCTCAGCATGTCTTCAGTAAGAGATAGACCAAAAAAACAACCTTTACTGGCTAGCAGATGTATATTTTAATTAGATACTTAAACAATTAAATTTTACAGTTATGTGTCTAGAGATTGATGAATGTCAAGAATATTTTAATTATTTTAAGTTTCCCATTAAATAAAAGTCACAATCGTACTGATTAGAAAAGAAAGGGCCACCCACTGTGTAAAATTGAGATAGTTTTGAACTAATATCAAGGATTACCACCAGAGAAAATTCAGATGGGAATCAAATATGATTCAAGGAAGATGTGAATCCTGCAAGTTGGGCTGTAGGGCTTCTCCCAAAGTTGGTTTGATGTTTCTTGACTCTTGAGAGAGAATATAGAGACGTAAAGCATGACTGGGCTGGAGTAAGACGGGCAAGTCCTTTAAAAAAAAAAAACAACCAACCACCAAAAAAATCCCCCATGCTAATATTGAAAGATGAGAAGGGAAAAGCACCACAATGCCTGAAAAGTAACACTAAAAAAATTTGGCAGGATTAGTATTTCAAAGGGAGCAGCACTTGATTAAACATTTGGAAAGCATGGGAGGAGAAACATTCCAAACAAAATGAAAATATATGTGTATGATGGAAACAGGATAAATAGAATATTCCACTTATAATTACCACTGCAAGAATGCAGCCCAAACTTAGAGTTCTTAATCAGGTAAAATTGTCATTGCTTTTAAGTCCAAGTAAGGCAGTGAATTGTGGTAGGTATGAGATGTTTGTGGATAAAGATGTTGGCAAGATCTATAGCTGCAGTGAAGAGCAGGTCCATGAACAAAGTAAATGAAAAGACCTGGAGCCTGCACCATCGAGCAGATGGCGAGTGTGTTGCAAGAAGTCAGAGGGCACAAGGCATCTGTTTTTGTGACATACCAAGTGAGGAGCGACGGATACAGAAAGATCCGTGAAAGGTTGAAAGTCTTCGCGGAATGTGGAGCTGTATCTGTGCGGGAAAAACTTGGGTTTTTCTTTCTCACATTAATGCAGTGGTTACTCAGAGATCTGCATGGATAAATTAAGAAGTTAAAACCAGTTGCAGTCTGGTTTCTTCCTGAGAATGACCTGTTGGGGCCTGGGCAGTTGAACACCTACCTCCCTTGGGCAGGCAAACGTCATAGCCCATAGCTGCCTTACACTTCATCCGCATTACTTATTTCCATTGGGGCAGACTTGACCTCTTCCCAAGTTGTTTCTCACTGAAATGCCACTTAGCCTGCTTTTTGCCCCTGCTCTCATTCAGTCTGGGGAGCAGTGCTCCCTTAGAGGAAGGAATAGGTGGTCAGGTTGGGAATAGATGCTGAGTTCTCTCAACTGGAAGTTTTTGGTGTGATGCTGTTTTACAAAGCAGGTTTTCAATTATAATAGTACTTGCGTATGCGACTTAGCTTAACATAATAAAGGCAAAGAGCAGGTACATATAAAGCATTCTTCTGGTAATGGCAGCCCGCTTCTTTGGGTTGAAATAACATCGTATAATTATAAACTAAAGCGATCGCATTTAAAGAAAAAATTTTCGCTGTATCCATGTCTTAGTATGAGTTACCTTCCTCTTATTATTTCTTAATATAAAAATTACTGCATGCTGTCTTTGAAATGTTGCAATTGTGTTGGTATTTGAAGTACTTGTAAATACTTGTGCAAATCAGTTTTTCTGATGTTTGTCTGCAGGGTGAGGTGTGTGTTTATGTGCCCAGGGGAAATGAGATGCATTTGCATCCAAGAGGGTGTAGCAAGTGAAGGTGTGCCAAAATGGAGTCTGTAGGAACAGTTGCACTAAAATAGTACAGGATAAAAATGTTTGCAGATGAAAATAACTAGCTTCCGAAGAAATAGTGGTGTCTAATCCTCCCGGTAAATGTTGCTGATCTGAAGGCCTAAATGATAGCTTTTGGTGACGAATCTTTCTGAAGACACTTGTAAAGCCACCATATTGTGCATATGAAGATGCACAATCTTTTTGTGGATAAAATTATGTTTCATATAGTATTGTTAATCTTTGAAGTGCTGACAAACAGTTATTACTTACTTTTCTGTACTTCAGGGGAATACTGATTTAAGGATGTTTTGGCTCTCATGTAAATCAGTGACATTGTTACTGTTTGCCTCGGTAAGTGCTGAATTAAACCCTAAATTACGTGGGACAGCAAATCATACATAATATTATACCTGTTTTTCATGTACAAAGTGCCTCTCAGCCAAAGATCTAACAGCACTTTATGCCAGTAAACATCATTACTGTAGAATATCTCCAGAATATTTCTTATGATCCAAGACCTCTTATTCATTAGAGCAGGCTAATAGATACCTTATCTTCCTTCTCCTCGTCAGTGCATGGAGGTTGGAGAGACAAAATGCCTGGTATTTTTTTACTCCATAGATAACTTGGCTCTGAATTGTTGCTGTATGATTCCCACTCTCAGACTTCGGCTTGCAGTGTAAGTCTGCCACAAGGATGTGCCATGTAGCCTGGGAAGAAAACCAGCCGATCTTTTATCATTATTGCCTTGTCTCTCTGGGTCACAGAGAAGCAATAGCCGCAGTTCAAGACTATGTTCAAAGGAGAGATGTCAGGACTGAATTGTTTTCTGGTGAAGGAAGGATGGGTGAAATATGAAATGCAGTCTTCTATTTGCCCTTATCTATGTGTTTCCTGACAAGAATATTGCACCGTATTTCCATGGCTCTGTAATTCAAAGCTGAAGGTACACAGATTTGTGGAAAATAAAGATTTAATTGTTCAATGGTAGAAATCACTGTTACAAACATCAGTGTAGATTTTATATTACATGTTCTTTCTCAAGTGCAAGCACTTCTATCTCAAGTAAGGAACAGCACACTTTTGAGAGTTACTCGGTTTAATTTTCATACACCTGCTGCTGTAATTATTGTAATTTAATGCACAGAGACGTTTTTACTTTCTGAGCAGTAGGGGAGTTTGTCCATGAAAGTTTCAGACGAGGTGTGTCTGTCTCTTTCAGCCCTCTTTTCCAGTAGCCTTTAAACCTTTCAGGAAACACTGATCAGATCTGGTGATGGGGGCCAGCAGAAGGGGAACAGAGGTAGGAAGGAGCTAGAGATCTTAAGTCCCTACAACTTCCATGCAAACTGTTGGCTTGGGTACAGGAAAGAGAGAGGTGCTGGTCTCGCCAGCCAGGAAAGGCTGCTGCATGAGCTCCGCAAGCTTTGGGGTGTGTTTGGCTGGGGGGCCGCATGCCTGCTGGGTGGCAGGGGAGCACCTGCAGCCCTTCGGGTCGGCCGCCCCCGGCACGGGATGCTGCTTGCCTTGCTGGTCAGCGAGGATGGCAGAAGAGCCGACCATGGAGTAGTTCCAAGACTGTTTTGAAAAAGGTTGCAGGTTTGGAGGCGGGGGGAAGATTGTGATGGGTGGAAGGTGGTACAGTGGATTGAGAATATTTCTGGAGGAGGGAAGAGGTGATGAACGCTCTGTAGGGGAGCCGGGTTTATTGTGGTAAGTATTCTTTAATATTCTCTGTAATATTCTCTGTGCGCAGGACTATTTGTTTATTTCTACCCTATCACCGTGAGAGCATATTTCTTTGGCAGGTTGTTGTATGTTTACCTAAGTGATCTACCAAGTCTTTGGTCAGTATTTTATTTTCAACTGTTTTTATTCCGCTTTTCCAACAGCATGAGTTTTCTCATAGAGGACAATCATGAAAATAGCAAACAGGCTGAGATGGGTGGCCCAAGTCTTGTGTCACATCTGACATAAATTCAGAATTGCTTCAGAATGTGCATACTGAACCAGTAATTACTCTGATTCTTCTTCTTAAGCCATAATTTCAAGCTAGGTAACTTCCAACAGTTGAATTAAGCTTGACAGTCCAACACTGTTATTTAAAATACTGTAAGCTATATATACATCAGCTGTGTGTATCTGAAGTGCATTAAAACCCATTAAAGTAGACTGAGTCAGACTGTTTCAGTGGGTCTTGGATTACAGGTTAACAGAGAGCATGGCACCATGGCGTTTTTGCAAATTCCTGCATTTGATTTTCCGTCAATTGATTTTCCCTTCAGTGCTGGCTGGGAGCAGGAGTTGTGTAGGGGTCTCGGGACAGCCCCGCTGTCGCCCACCTCTCTGCAGCCCCGTGAGGAGCGGGTGGAGCACAACACAATTTGTTTGCTCTCTGCTGTCTTCCTTGCTGTCCTGTGGGATTTGCAGCTGCCAAGTTCAAGGCAGTCGCCTTGGTGTGTTACAAGCAAGCAGGATTGAAGCAGCAAGGGAGATGAGGCAGTGGGGGAAAGGCGAGGACAAGATGGAAGGGGATAAGAAGTTGCTATAACTCATGTATGTAAGCAATCGCAAAATGAAGAAGCAGAAAGTATTCATATATAAATATTTTTTTTCTGGTCTGAAACATCTTAAATTTCCCTTAAATTATAAATAGAAGTTCACTGATACAAAAGCTAGCACTGATGTATGTTTGAATGGGTGTGATTTGGTAATAGCTTGGGTGTGGCAGGCAAGGAAATAAAGGATGTAAACAATTTACGACCATTTATTTTTTTATTAGAGCTTTTATCTTTGTAACTGTTATTAGTTGCCATAGCTACAGACAACACAGGGCTTGTTTGGGTTAATGAAAAGTCTGTCATGCTGATAAAAAAACATGATTTTTCTTGAAAAATCTGCATTACTTCAATTCCACCATTCTTGGCAATTAATTTTAACTATGCCTGCATTCATGTATATAATTAAAAAATTGTGGCATATAGTAGTCTACCTTTTTTTATATAGCATCTGCAGAATAATTTTGAGAACCACGCAGTACCAAACAAATTGGGCTTTAATTTAAAGATCATATTGACAGATAGAAATTACTGTTCTGCCAGTTTACAGATGTGCTTCTGTGCTTTCTAAGATCATTCTTACGATTTTTTTCCACCTTGTAAAACAATTACAGAACATTATCAGGTAACTGATTGGCTCACAGGTGCGGTTATGAATGTGCACAGCTTAATGTCATGTTATGATGTTGCTTTAAGTATGTGCTCTTCCTACGTGTAAGTTCAGATCTCAAGTGATAAATGCAAGGAATATGACTTACCACATCCTAAATCCAGCTACTCTGTCCAAATAGAAAGCAGTTACTTGCTGTAAATGTACCACAACTGAGATTCAATAAATGGTCTTATATGAAGAAAAATTTTTTAAGATTAAGTAGCTTTTCTATTAATATTTGGTAAGCGTGTGCAGGATGGTTGTAGTTCAGTATGCTATGGACAGTATTTTTTAATGAGTTTAAGGTGGCCGCATTTCTTACAAGTGTGTGTGTTACTGTTCAGGAGCTGTAGTCAGGATGAATCTGAAATAAGCGTTACTTGGGGAGGGAGGAGAGATGCACCATGTGGGGAACAGAGAAGAAGGAAAACTATGAGTCAGCTTGATTTAAAATAAAAATACACACAGTCGTTCCTTGGAGAGTTGGAAATAGTGGGAACAGCCCTTGCAAAGTGGATGCAGGGTCAGAGTGCAGGCAAGAGGCAGCTTACGGTAGGGTATCGGTCCAGACCTGTGGAAGATAAGGAGTATGGGTTTAAATGATGCTGTTTCTTTTAGGAATGCAAAGCGTTTCAGCGTAAAGGCTGAATTCAGAGCACCACTAAATAAATGGATTGCGCGCTGGGGATGTGTCTGGCTTCAGCATGGATGAGCAACCCTTGCAGCTGCAGCACATGCTTTTCCTATGAGCAGTGAGGTTAGGTGGTAAATCAATTAATCTATTAGTAAAAACTACTCCATACTGGAGAACAGAATCCCTCAGATGAAATGCTCACGGTGCTCGAAGGTTGCGGGCTTCTTCCTCTCTTGCCTGCAAGCTTAGCCACATTCATTTCACTACATTAAGCCTTTTGTGTTTGTGGTTATGAGAGAACAGGATTTGCCCCAGTACCATCATTTAATAATCAGATATAGGAGAGGTAACTGGGATGGTATAGCTCTGCAAGGACTCTGACTGCTGGTGTGCAGAGAGAAGAGCAACAGAGAGAACAGTGCTGCGTCTTACTCGCAATATGCCGTGTATGTTTCCACTGCATTCTTTCAGTAGTGAAATTATACTTAACTGTCCTTTTAATGGCTACAGAATCAAGATCCTAGAATAAGTATTTCTTGGGGAAAGATAGGTTATTAAAAGCAGCAGTAACTAAATTTGGGGGTTTAAAAGTACTGAAAACTTTGCCAGATGTCTTAGAGTTTTGAAAAATAATTTAAATCTTTTTAGAGATTAAAACCTATTTTTCTAAGTTAGAACAGTTTATTTTGTCAGAAATAAATCAGGATTAATAAAAACAATAGTCTCCTAAGGATGAAAAAAGGGTTGGATGTGTGCATGAGTCAGGTTTCAGTTTTAAACTCAACAATAGTGCAGTCTGTAATTACATCCTTTCCATTTCTAAATATCCAGATCACAGTGTTCTCAGGCCCAGTTTGTGAATTTTCTCCCTATACAGAAAGCCAGGATGAAGTGTTCAGTAATTCAGTAGCTTTGAACCAATTTTAAAAAAAAAAAAATTATTTAACATAGCTTTAGAAAATAAGTGTTCTAATCTTTGTCTTTATCATCACACAATGGCTGAGTCTTTGTGATTTTTCTATTTTTCCACCTCTCAGCTGAGCGTTGGCTGTGTACTCGAGCAAGATTGCTCAGTGTCTCCCCACACCGAGCCTTTCTCTTCAGTGGGACCCAAAGGAGCGAGCCGGGGTCCCTGTGGGACTTGCAGCTGCGGAGGTTATTGCAGTAGCAACATCCTGATGCACCACTCGCCTTTCCCAGTCCTGGACTCAGGATGTGGAAAAGGATGGTGCACGCATCTGATATACTAAAGATGGCTTTATCTGCTGCAAGTAGTTTTGTCCTTAAAGGGCTCCTGAAATTAAACTGGTCAAATGTCTGTAATTAACATGACTGTAGCAGAATTACTCAGATATATTTATCCCGAGTTGTGAATGAACAAGGTCTGGCCTCACGTGTGTTTTCACTTGAGTTTCTTTACTCAGGTTAACAGAAAAAACCCCTCATGTAATACTTTCAGAATTAGGCTCATAATAATCCATTTGTTTAAAACGATCCAGCCGTTCCTAGTGGCAAACCTGAGAGTATGAGGCAACTCTTTACTGTTGCAGGACTTTTGACTTTGCTGTGTTTTCTTTGTAGGGCCTCGGTATGTCCGGTGGAAGTCAGGCTGGCTTGGGGACTCCTTCATCCAGGCAGTATGCACGACAGAAAATAACTCGCGTAAACCTCAGGGACTTCATCTTCTACATGGAACAGGAAAGAGAAACGAGCCATTCTCTCCTGCTCTATCGAGCTCTGCTTAAGTAAAGCCAAGAATTGTACTGATTTCTCCATACAGAAGCTCAACTTGCATTGAAAAGCTGTCATTTTAATGTGCCTTCTATTTTTTTCAGAAGTCAATGTTCCAGTAATTTTGTTTTGTAAAATTGTCAGACACATGCAATAAATTCCCTTTATGTAAAAAAAAAAAAAAAAATAAAAACCACAAAAAAATGTGCAAAAGGTTTTAAAATGTTCAATCCACAAATATAACCGACATCAAAGTCTTGCTCCATTTGGCCATTTTAGATAAGGCTGAAGCAGGCGGCATTGAAGCTACGCAAAGGGAAAGACGGCTGCAATGGCTCACCTAAACCATCTCACGGCAAGGAGGATTGGGACAGGTTCACGGCGTTGGGACCTAGCCATGGTGTTAACCTGTACGTTCACTGACGGTGCTGATTTTGTTTTCTCTTTAGTTTTACTAGCACTGTTTCCACTGACTAACCATGGTGATACCTGTTGTTGTTTTAGATTAGTTAGAATTGCAACTTTTTGCACAGCTAAGAGAATAGCCACTGCACACGCTCACAGATTTTATATATTTAGGATTTTTGCTTTTACTGCACAGCTCATTTCCTGAGCCATTTGCTGAACCAAATCCTAAGTGTATGAAATCTGTGTGTTCGGGTCCCAGCTGAGTTACCTTGACTGGCTTCCAGTTGTTTTCTACGTCTCTCCGATCTTTTGCACATTTGTAGCAGCTGGTTAGTAACATGAATCAAAGTTGGGTTTTATTTTCTAAAAAATATCTTAATTTATTTATTGCAAAGAGTATGGTTTAATGGTGGTTTTAAAAGAGAGTATTGTTCAGTATTTTAGAGTATTCTATATGGATTTTTAAAGTCGCTGTAAAGGAAGTTTTTGGGGGCCAGTTCCACTCGCAGAGAATGGGGAGAGCAGGGGTGAGCCCCAGCAGCCGGTGCCGCCGGGTGGTCAGGGCAGCGCCGCAGGGGCTGGCGATGCCTTTGCCTTGGACGATCGGACCCGAGGACTCCAGTCCGGAGAGGCTGTGAACAAGCGCATGGCTTTAAGCATGAAAAGTAGTTTTAAGTACTTAAAGGTGGGATGAATGCTTCTTAAATGCTTTGCTGAATTGGAATTTAAGGGGCCCGCACCAAAGCCGAGCGACGTCAGTGCGAGTCTGTGTAATGGGCATGGGACAGGAACACCAGGCCGGCGGGCGGGCGCGAGGCGGTGCGCTTCAAACAGAACAGTATTATCGGTAACCGTGGGAGGGAGACGTTTGCTTATTTATCTTTTCAATTTGTACTATGTTATGCTTGCCACTTTTTTGAGGCAATACTTTTTTTTTTTGATGGGAAACCATAGCGAAAGCACAAATAGAACTATTTGTCCAATAGTTTTAAAAACAAAAGTTTTAATTATTTTTTAAGGTTTATGAAAAGCAGAAGAAAATTTATACTGCTGCTATTTAGCCAAAAGATTATTCATAAGGTATTTAAGGCCAGGAAGTGTAAAATTATGTTTTAAATGTATTGATAATTTGTACATATTGTTTATAAAGGCCTTGTGTTTATTAGAATTATGTTATTTTGATGATTTCTGTACATACTCGTAAATACCCCCAATTTGTGTGAAAACATACGCCCTTATTTGTACTTATTTTGTAAAGAAATAAAACAATTTACTAAAGTAACACATCGAGTGACATACAGTATTAATTTATCAAACATGAATTTCACATTGTCTTGTAGTTCTTAAGCACTGTTCAGAAACATTTTGCATTAAAATATGAACAGAATACCCACAAAGAAATATTAAAACCAAATACTTCAATGTTTTGTTGTGCTGATTCTTCTCCTTTGTCAAACATCTAATAAAATTGTCAACAGACCTCGATGCTGTTCGTACAGCGAGTGGACGCACTCCACAGTTGCCGTCTCGGAAGCGCTCAGCCCGGTAAGCACAACGTAACATTCCTTCCTTCGCTTCCTTTCCCCGACCGGGGAGCGCAGCGGCGTTACAGGGTTGCACAGAACGTGCGAGCACAGGCTCCTGTTCTTCGAGCCATGGGTTCGGTGCTCAGCAACAGGGAATCAGGACAATTTTGTTCAATCGAATCAGGCGAAAACCCAGGCTACGGTCACTTTTTGGCCTTCACAATAAAAACGTTTGCTGGCTGCGCACCACAGCTCGACTGGAGTTTCTGTGGTAAACCTGCTTTAGCGATGCTGAGCAATGTTCCTAATTAAGTTATGCTGCTATGGTTTAAGGCCAGAAGTAAAAATTCAAATCGGTTTTTGCTGATATTGCTGCCTAAAAATACAGGGAAATAAGTAAAAAAGATACAAATGAAACTGTAATAAACTTTAAATAAGTGACCTGAAGTTACTAACTAAAAGAACATGTCCTAGCTTAACTTTTTTTTTTTTTTAAAGGCATATTTCTTCTAACAAAGTGATTGTTTCCACATGTCTTCCGTGCCTTAGTGCTGTTTTGCAGTCAGTGTCGTGATGTCATGGCTCAAACTTTCCATCTCAAGTTCACATTTCGCTCGGCTGGCGTAGCCTGGAACCCTTTACGATGCCACCTTAGCAAGCTGCCCCAAGTACTGCAGCTGCTTTATTGAGCGACAAAAAGAAATACAGTAAACACCAAACTGAAGAAAACCAAACCAACCAACCAACCAACCAACCACAAATGCTCGCGGTGGCGTTCCACAGCCAGCGAAGAGCATCCGCCCGCTTCCAGGCCTGTGCGAGCCGCCTTCGGCAGGCGCTCGGCGCCTGGTCCTGCTTGCGGACGCTGGCCTCGGGGGAGGCTCGGCCCAAGTACGAGCGGCAGAACTGGGCCCCTGTGTTCAAATGTAAACGTGAGGCGCTGGCCTCTCCCCCGGCTGAGAGGTAAGGACCGGAGGGGCTGCGGCGAAGCGCTCAGCCGCCGCTAGTGCTAACTGCCCCTCTTCAGGAGGGCAGGACAAAAGCATGTACAGGGTAAAGACACAAAGCTAAACGGATTGTTGAAGGATAATCTGAACTTAAAGTGAACTCAATGTATGAAAGTAATAAATAAAACACTTTTTCTTTTTGTAAGACGTGGCTACATCAAGCTGAACGGAGCAAGAGGCAGGAGGAGACGCAATCAAAAGTTCTCACCTCTTTCGAACATCATGGGAGATACAGTGAGTGTTCCACCCTACTTGCTTGGTTTTGATCATTTACTTTACAGAAATGTTTATGGCATGAAGTACTGTATAAGAAATGTGCATACACAAATACATGACAATTATACGTTAAGTTCTTTACAATATTAAATGTATAATATACAATTCTACAGATATCTTACATACAAAGGTGAATGTTGTGCCATATATTCAAATACGGCGATGCCTAGCAACTTCAGGATGTCGTACAAGTATAAAACCACAAAATAAAATAACTTTACAACTCTTTTAAAGTAGACAGATTTGCTCAACTGTTCTGCTAAGTTAGCAGGCCAATGCGTATTGGCGAAGATTTCCAGAAGAGATTTCTGAGTTGAGTAACCAAGGTGAGAAAACCTGCAGAGGTCTGATTTTCCGAGGATGGGTATTCAGCCCTTTTCCAAAAATCAGACCCCTGCCTAGATTGTACCTTGGGTAGTCAGTACAGCCCATCGCTTTTGAAAACACTAGCCTTAAACATGATTTTTTTTATTTTATTTCATTTTGCCCAATTGTAGTCATTTGGCATTAAAGAATTGTTGACCATTTAATACTCTGTCCTTTGTTCTATCTGGCCGCATTTATGCATCTAAAAAGAGTTTAATTAAAATTCAGCATCTACAACGGTATTCTATAAATTAATGTGGGAGAAACTAAATTGTGATTAACACATGAATCATGCTGAACAGCAATAAACAGGATTTAGCAGAATGCTATTTATAACCTCGCACCTGCAAACACGGTGCTGTCTCCTGAGTTAGGAAGCCCCGCAAGTCAGCGTGGCTACTGGCTGGCGGAAGGAGCAGTAACCTCCTGCGGACAGCGGGCTTCGTTAAAGAGAAAATTACACAGATAGAGGGCAGCTACAGAATCGGTATTTTAATAATAGTTTAAAATAATAGAGGAAAAACAATCTAAACAAAAGGTGGCCTGCTTTCATCGGACAATGGCAGTAGAGGGTTCTAACATCTTTTTGCAAAAATTCCAGACCCATGAAGAGTAGGCTCGTCCAAAATTCTTAACGTTTCCTCCTACACGTGGGCTCATAACATGGTTAGTAAATGAGTAACAAGGGCTGGCAGAGCTCGCTGGGCAGAACCACGCTTCTTTGACGATGCAAAACTTAACAGTTTCTGAGTCAAAACAAGACTGGCTTTAAGAGAACTACAGCTCCGCGCTGGGTACGTGACCCTTGTGTGATGGTGGATGGCATTTTGTTTTGTGCTTCCGGATCCCTACCTTTGCCAAGTATTGCCATAATCGGCCTTGTCAATTTTGTTGACGCTTTTTTGTTTGGTTTGTGGGGGTTTTTTTAGTACTGAGCACCAGTTGACTATAAATCTGTCCTTTTCTGATTCTGGATTCTGTCCATGGAGAGATATTTCAGTTGGAAATGTTGTATAAAAATAAGCCATTTGCTAGCATGAGCGAGTACAATCACGGAAGTGTAACGTAACGTATGGAGGTGTAAAGCACGTCTGATATGAAGGAGGTGCGGCAGTCAGGGAAGATACTCAGTGCAGGTTTTAGTGTACCGTCTTCCTCTCGGAGGCGCCCGCTTCCACGCGTCACAGCATCGGGGTATCGTTGGGAAGGCTGCCAGAACCGTTTCTCCTGCTGATCTATCCAAATTGCTTTAATTGGTCTTTCTGCAGAAGTCCAATCTAGGGTCAGGGGTTTATGAAGCTTTGCCTTTTTCACCACCACAGCTGTTCAGCCCAAAGTACGTTCCCAGCAGGGCTGGTACGCTGAGCATGCTCAGGAATTTCATTGTGAAAAACGGACAACTGGTTTTTCAAATGCATTTCATGGCTGGCTATGTGACAGGTAGTTTCAGAATACCACTAATTGGCAACATAAAGTCATAAAGTCAAAATCTGTTTGCTAATACTGTTTTGCAAATCCTTAGTGTTTCACATAAGGGACTATTAAACACTTCTACGGTTACAAAGGAGTACAGGAAGGGTCTAGTCCAGGGGCTCCTGTTTTATTCTGATTGTTGGGGTAGGTTGTGGTCGTCTGTCTTCGCGACACAGCACGTATTCGCTGAACTGAGAGGAATCCACCCCACCACCGCATGAAGCTGCCACGTTAAATCCCTTCTGAAATAATCTTTCAAGCACCTGCAATGGGAGAAATGGGAAAAAAAATCAGTTTAATATTTAGCAAATCTTAGCGATAAAAACATTCAGGAGCAGTGGATCTAAATGATGGATTTAGTCTTTCGAGTCCTCGTTGAATGAATATTATTCAGCTATAATTCTATAACTTATTCTTAAATGACTACACTGTGATTAAAGTCTCGCTCTCAGCAAACCTCTGTAGAAAACAAAAATTAATCAAACAAATAAGCACTCTGCAGAGCGGCTTAGTACATTACATAGTAAAATACTGGACTGTGGTGATATTGATGCTATCTTACTGCTTATAGAAAGCAACATCAGGTTTAAGTTGTAATAAAAAGCGCCCATTATTCATTAGTAACACGAACAGTCTTACAGAAAGGGGCTGAAAACATTTCTCAGCTCTTCCTTGGCAGATGAAAATGTATTGGGAGTCTTGAGAAACGCTTCCACCAGATCTTCACGGACATCACAGCTGCGATCTTGCTCGCTGAAGGGAGCGCTGCTTTTAGCAAAGCACGGCAGGGACAGGGTGCGGGAGCCAAGACGTGGACAATAAGGAAACGTTCTGGCCCAAATATGTATTTTCTCTTTCTCCTTCTAAAGAGAAGTTGGTGCAATTTAGATGCATGAATTTAAGGAACCCAGAAGCAATTACTGAGACTGTCATGCAGCGCTTTACCCCAGGCTATACTGATCCTGGCAATAGGAGAGGGGCTGTGTTTTCACAAGGGTGAGTGCATTGATACTCGGTTTCCCAGCAGAGCAGGATGCACGCAGACTTTCTCAGCATCAGGTGAGAGCGATGCCAGTGCCACCTTTGGCAGATCTGCAATGCAAGACCCACAGGAGGAGATGCCGGGCTCCCTCCCTGCTGCTGGGGGCTCTCCTGAGTCCAGGGCAGTAACTGGGAAAGATGGTTCTTGTGGTTTTCTCTACGGATAAATGCCATCGAGGGGGAGCGGCCTGTGCTGCTCTGTAAGTCTTGTCCAAGGCACCACTTCTGTTGCTACACCACAGGGGCCCACTACACTGGGAAGTAAACCCAAATTTATTAAACCTGATGAACTTAGTAACACCAGTGTCCTCATGTGACAGCCGTCACAGCAACAGGGACTAAGCTATTTAAAAACTTCCTCACTCAACCTAGAGAAGTGCACATGTATGCTTTCACATGTTTATGTTATAGAAAGAATTTGCTTTCTTCTTTGGCTTTACTCGCGCTGTGAAGCACTTCAGCAGCTACACCTACCGCAGTAGGACTTAAAAGCCTTGTCTCAAGGCCCAAGCTGACCACGTTAAAGCTCTGCACACCAGACCTCTGTCCCTGCCCTCGCACACAGACCCACATGAGCCTTTGTTAAAGGTAACTGCTGTCAAAAGCACAACCATATCCAAGGTGGTATTGTAGTGCAATGCAAACCATGGCAGCATTTGCTGGTTTTAATCCACGGGAACCCTCCGTTGAGGTCGCCTGGGTTGGCCATCTGTGCTTTAATCCATGGATTGGGTTTCTAGTGGTAACTAAAACCTTGTACTCGCTATGCTGGCTGCTAAGGACAGGCGAGGCAAAGGAGCTGCTCTAGCACAGCTTTGCCTAAGCCATGCAGAATCTGCTGGAAATCAGCTTGCCCGAGGAGCTCTGCCTGGCCTTGGGACACAGGGACTTATGTTCTCAGAAAGCTGCATCTGCCAAACCTCACTGACTTTTGCCCTCATTTTTGTGCGCTTTACACTGTAAGAAAGTTGTAGAACTGAAAGATCGAAAAAGCACCCCAGTGTATGGAAGAAAAATGAACCTGGAGAGATTAAAAGAAGGGGGGGGAAGGGAGAGTGGGATATCAAAATATATTTGAGAGAGAGAGAGAGAAAAAGCTGACAACTGTCTTATTTGTCCATACGCAGCCTGTAGGACAGAAATGGGGCGCAGACACTAACGCTTGTTCCTGCCCAAAGAGGAAGGCAGGAGTTTGAGAGGGAAGGAGTAAGACACCATCAGAGTGCTGCTTCACAGGCTGGAGTGTATTTTGACTTCATTTGTTTTGCGCATCCCTGTTCCTAGACCTGGCAAGATGAAGATGAGAGGCAACCCAGCTACAGGAAAGGGGGCTTCTTCCATTTAACTGGATAGCGAAACAGAGGATCGACAGGTAAGATTTCAGAGAGACACCTGACTTCAAAATCCCTGCTAAAATCTTTTTAAAATCAATTTGCTTGTAAGACAAAACAAGCATGGGGGTGCCCTTGGCTTGCCTCGGTCCAAAGCTATGGAAGGCTGCATGTTAACATGGGACTCTTCTTCACCGAGCCAGCTCTCTGCAAACACACGATCCAGGTAGACATTACACCTTAGAGCACCGCACACAGAACAAAGTGATTCATTTTTGCTACCTACGCGCTCGAAGGACTAGACTGCAGGCTATAATCTAGTGTTAAAAACCTTGGTATCATCAATTTTG
>NW_009259237.1:3150864-3188650 GCF_000687185.1 Egretta garzetta
CAGCAGGAAACAAAACAGGCCAAATCCAGTAAACAATGCTGAGAATGTTTAAATATTGTCGAGTTTTAAGTGTAACTTGGATGCAGTTGAGCCTCAGGTCTGTGGGAAAAGGCTCCTAAAGGCTGCTTCCATGTGCGCTGAGCTTGCGCTGAGCTCTGGTTTGTATGCGCCGGTGCGCGCACAAGACTAAACGGCATGATGAACACCAACAGTTTTAAACGCCATTTAGTGAATTTGGCTCCATGCACGTTACTTTCTCTGAAGGTAAGATACAGAGGGAAACCAGTAAGCGTCTCTCAATCACATCAGAGCTACTTTCCTGTAAATCTCCAAAGAGAATATGCCAAAAAGTAAATGAGTGTCAGCTGTGATTCTCCTACGTATAGGGAAACACACACACACAATATTAAATAGAGGATTTGGGCTAGGATTTCATATACTCTGTCTTCCAGTATTCCAAGCACATCTGATTTTGTTGGAAGATTTTTTTAAATAGAAACATGATACTTTCACTTACTGCATTTCATTTAAATTTTGCAGAATACTAATGAGTATGTTCTTAATTATGAAGACTCGGTGTTCAATATACACAAGCGTCACAGAATTTTCTAAGGTAAGATCAAGTATCTCACCAGAACTTGTTGCAAGGAGTTGAAAAAAATGGTGTCAGTCTTAAGAAAACTCTACACTTCTATGTAATTACAAATGGGTGTTAAATTAAGAGATACTGTATCGTTTTTGGCTGCCACTACCTACTCAATGTTGACATTCCTTGGCTTATATGCACAGTTCTTGACACAAAACATTTAATGAAAATATTTTCCAAAGATCCAAAGAATTTGTAAGCATTGCAGTTCTGCTACCAAATACATTCAGCAGGGCACAGGGAGACTGAAGAGATGTATCTCGGCAGACAGCCCGCAGACTTACCGCATCGTTCTCTTAGGAGATTCTTTGGAAATGGTTCTGCTCTTCCAGCCACTGCCCCTTCCAACCGATCTTGCTTAAGTCTGTGCATTCACTTCACTGTACCTCCAACTTCTGATGTAATACTGTTTTGCCAAAAAATCCTGGGAAGGGGCGGGCAGTGCCTATGTGCTGACCAGAGTCCATCAGAGCCCATGATAATTAGCTGCTGATTTCATCAGCCTTTGGTGTCAGAAATGCATCATTTTCCAGAAAGTGTTTGAAAACACTTTCTATTAATTATACAGTAAAATTATGTAATTTAGTAAAATGATGTAATTTAATAATACTACTTAGACTGTAGACTCTTTGACAGAATTTTTTTTTTTCCACAACATGAACCTGTGAAGAGACTCTTTGATTCTGTCTGAATTTTGACCAAATTCAAAACACATTCAAATAACAACAATAATTAGCATTCAGCTTTTACTACAAGCACACATTTCCTACCACTATGCTACTTCGGATAAAACAGAGCCAAGTGCCAAGCCAGGTGGGCACCCAGTGCTTTGAGTGGCTGCTCGCAGTGCGGAGGCCGTCAGTGGCTCGCGGTTACCCTTTGTTGTTTCAGTTGTTCTGATTTCTTGCACACATCTCACGGCATCGCGTGGACGGCGTGGCTGAGACACGAACACGCTTCCCTATGCGCTCACTTTAGCTAAACTGCAGCTGCTCCCTTCTCTACCCAGCACAGCGACGTATTCATCGCTGTTCCCACTGCCAGCAAACAGATCTGCCTCCAGCCCACCTCCAGCCTTCTATTTTTGGGGCAGCCCACTCTAAACCTTGCCAAATGTGAAATCGCTAAGGACTGTGCAAAACTAACCACAGGCATCAGACTGTTAAAGTTCAACCAAATAAACCACTTGGGAGTCTGGAACCAAAAATCACCAAAACCAGCTGGGTTTAGAATGGGTTCAGACAAAAGCGTCTGCTGGTGCAGGGTGCAGCAGGGGGTGCTGCCCCGAGGAGGGAGGTGTCAGAGTCAAATGCAGGTTGTTAGAACGACTCCATCCACCTTTGCGCACCCTGGTATCCGCAGGTCTCCCGGAAAGGTTCTCAGCTGGCAACTCGGGAGACGGAGGGCGCCTTGGCTTGCTGTGTAGTAACACCACAGGTAAGGAAGGGCTCTGGGTTCTTGCCCTCCCTTGCTCTGACACCTTCCCCCCAAAACTGTCTGGCCAGCCTGTCCCACGGGCTGGGTCTTCTGCAGCTATGTGCCCACAGGGGAGTTTATCAAGACCACTAAGGCATTCCCCACAGCCCAGTTAGCACCTCTGCAGGGGAGTGTAACTTTGGAAGTATTCCCCTATATATTCACTTTCCATAATACAAGTATTTGCAGCATATTTTCATGGCGTACATGCACAAACCAAGAGCTCTGTTTTGCCCTTGTTAATTAAGGCAGAAGTTAACAGCATCATCAACACTGCTCCTTCTCCGCAGCCCAAGGACAGCTACAACACCAAAGCTTTGGCCGCAGTGGCGGTGATCCCCTGTGAAATGGCATTTCTTGCCCATAAGGCTGCTGCCAAGACACAAGCCACATATTTATTTCCACTGCCATCCACCTATCTGTCCAGTTATCTTCTTTTGTTTCATATGTTTAATTTTAAACCTAATGTCAAAACTCTGAGTATAAAATGAAATACATTTTGTTTAAAATACTCTGGGCAATTTTTATAGAACATCCTTTTGAAAAAAAAAAAAAGTGCAGAGATCAATTTTTTTAAGTCCATCCCGCAGGCACCATCATTTAATTATGAGTGAGACATAAATTATGCATTTACACATTGTTGCATTTTCTATAAAATGGTGTGGAGATTTTTTTTTGTAGTTTTTGGAACTCTCTCTTTCTTCCTGGGGGCACTTTGGAGGAAAAAAAAACCTGCTGCGGGCTATACATTGATGAAAAAATTAGCATTTATCAGTATAACACCATTATGAGACCAGCATGGCACTAACATACACAAAATCTAAATCTATTTTTCTGCTTAGACTTAGGAAAACCTGAAAGACTGTGATCTCACCAGGCAGAAAATGTCTCCTTGCAGTATAAGCACTGAAGGTAATTGGGCAGAAGCAAATAATTTGCATATAATTGAACAAAAAATAATAAAAAACCACCCCAGCAAACAGATGAGCCAGCACCGAAAGGCCATTACCTGCACTGAATTCAACCGGCAGTATCCGTTCAAAGGAAACCTAATAACGTGGGTAGGGTCCTGGTTCCAGCCTGCGTTTACGGAGTTGCACATGACGTCCCCAGTCTCTGGGAAGATCTCTTCTATTAAAGCTTTCTCCCCACTCAATGCAATTCTTTCCCCCAGATCTGGAGTCACTCTTACGACCAAGCAGTCACAAGGCTGGAAATGTTTCCTTTGTTCTTTCTCTTGTTTCCATCGCTCAAGTTCCTTAATCATTGGCTGCAGCTGGTAATACTTTGCTTCTTCATATAAAAGATTAAAGTCCTGGGGAAAAAAAAAGAAGAGAGGGAGAGAGAGAAACTAGAAATGCTTATAGTTCTCTTTCAAAAATTAGTATTGTTCCTGTTTGACCTACTTAGGCTTATGTATTGTCAGCAAGAGTGCAAAGGCAACAGGTATCCACACACTTTGTCTTCGTCTGACACCTACACAGAAAACCACACTGTTTGGGTGTTGAATCTATTTGAGCTGACCGTGAAGTTCCCATTGCACTGAATTATTCTTTCATTTATTATCCCACAAGCTCAATGCCAGAAGGATTTACTTTTGGATTAAGAAATCAAAATAACTGGCTGCAACAAGCAAAGCCTGCTCATGTAAGAGGAGATCTCCTGAGCCCTAATCTGCACTCTTGGCCTCAGATATTCACTTCTGATCTTACAGCAGATCTCCAGCTTCGCTGTCACCTCTCGCACACATGTTACGAGATGGAGATGTCAGTTCAGCTTCACTTCTCACCTGTCTTTGCTGAGTCTGAAATTCAGCTGCAGCAGCTCAGCTGCTCCCTGTGTTTCATGATTATTCATGTATTTAAAATGTACTTTGGAGCCCGGTAATTTATACGGAGGCAGTGACTATCCCACTGGCTGGGAGCTCAGCTGCGCACACCAACAACTTAAAAGAAACCGTTCTTCCCAGCCATTTGTCCATCACCTCACTGGGGCTTTGGGCAATTCAAATTCCCAATTTGATCCAATTCCCAGTTCACTGATTGAGATGTCTTCTGCACATCCCCATTAATAACGTTTCCTCAGATTTCCAACAGATCTTTGCACCTCAGCTTAAATGCATGACAGTATGGTGAGGCAAAGGGTGTCAGCAGCCCCCCCAGACCCAAGGAGGCAGCAGTGCCCACCGGACCAAGCCAGAGAAGAAAGGGAGGGGGAAGCACCCAGGGCGGGTTTGCTTACACCGGCCTCACCACCTCCTTCAACCTCCTGAAGGGAAGAGGAGCAACAAGAGCACAGCACCAGCTCCTCTCTCCAAAGACCTGCCGTTTGGCTTCCTGGCTCTTACGCCTGTTTACAGATGGAAATGCTGCACCGCAGGTATGCTACGTGACTTTTGTGGAGCATGCTGTAGGTCAACACCTGGACATAAAAGGCCAATTCTCCACCACTGCAATGAAATGAAATGAATAATCACAGGAGTGAAATGACTGGAATCATTTAAGCTGGAAAGAAGGGCATGACAAGAAGTAATCAAGAAATGGGCACCAAAATTACAGGAAAAGTAACAGCAGCGCTGTTGCTCCAGGACTCAGGGAAGAGGGGGGATCAAAGGCCAATGAACGTGCAGCACAAAAAGGTGTGACTCTTCATAGCAGCTTGGAATTAACCTGTAAAATCTGCTGCTGCAGGATATTATGGAACCAAAGCAGTTAGCTGTGTTCAAACTTGGCACCACAGACCCACCACCGGTAGTGGAGAGGTGCTCCTTCACCCCAGGGCTGCCTACAGCCTGGAGATGTATGAATATTCACAGTGACACCAGCAGGGTTATCACGTTATAAAAGGGGCATCCCAACCTTTACATCTCTTTGATGTCTGTTAAGGCTGGGGCAATATGCGCACCACTAAAGGAGGAAAAAAGGACCATAGAAAGAGAGAAAAGGGTGATAACAGCAAACGGGAAGAAATGAAGGCAACAAACACACTCGCAGGAAGGAGACAGAAGATGAAAAACAACAGGAAGATGCAAGAAAAAGCCTCATCCTCTGATGGAAGGTATCTCCCCCGCTCCCCCCAAATCAGCATTACTGAGCATGGGATTGGTTTAAACCTATGGGGATTAGTGGCCTAAATTAAAAAAACATCCCATGCCCCAAACTTTCTGAAATCTTCTTTGTGCGGGTCACTGGAGTTACACAGTCCACCACTTAACTGCCGTGCAGGGAGATACCAAACGTTCACTGGGCATCTGTTGGTCCCATGTATCTCTTTTTTGAGCAAAGGAAAACATGCAACGCTAAGGAAAAATGTAATGTAATGCTGTAGAGTGAATGGGAGCATCCAGAGCTTACTGAAGGCAATGGAAAGTCTCCCACTGTTTTCAATAGGTTCTGAAAAAACAGTTTTAGAATATCCGTGTTCACAGTCACTATAAAATAACATATTACTGGTAAGGTCAATCAATTGAATATGTGCTAAGAAAACTCAACAGTAAAACCCAGAGGAGGTGTACAGCCATATAAAAACCAGTCCTTCATTTCTGAAAGTAAGGAGGTAGTACAGTGCTCCTGAGGCTGGATGCAAAGCCCATTACATTCATGAGAGCCTTCTCAACTGACTTCACTGGGCTTTGGACTAGGCTGACAGTATCCTGAATCACGGGAGTCCAATGGCCCAGCACCCCTGGGCCAAGACAGTAATGCTGTAAGGCACACAAATCCAGGACCACACCACCTCTACCTCCCTCACAGCCAGCTGTTAGCCCACCGCATCAACTGCAGCTCTATAGTGACTCCTGCTAGCCATCATTTGTTGTAAATAAACAAGATAAATTTTATATTTTGATATTGCTTTGTGATAGGACAACCAGCTGCTCCGATGACGCACCTTTTCCACTACGGTTCCCAGAACGACACAGCCATGCTTCTGATGGCCGTGTGGAAACCAGAGCTGTGCTGGAGCATCGCTGTGCTCAGTGGGATGCACCCAGTCATAAACTGCCTGGCTTAAGCCTAGCTGCTCAGGTTTGTTTTTAAAGCAAGACTCCGTGCCCATTCCATACCTGGGTTGAGCACAAATATGCTGGAAAGGGTTTTGCACCCGAAGGAAGAGATTTGTAACAGAAGCTGGAGATCTGAGGCGTGCTGGTGCAAAGAGGCAACACACACGTGCGGCGTTAGGGAGTCTGGGCGCCTGGTTGTTACCAGGCAGTGGCAATAAAGGGAATTTGTTACGCTGTAACAAGCGGAGGGGATAAAAAGCATCTTCTGCTAGGAACAAGAAGAGAAAATTCATGGCTGTCCACCAGTGATAGCACTGGGAAGGGACACTTCCTGTGACCCCCACTCCGCATACTGCAAGCTGCCCTTGACCAGCCACCACCCTCACAGCCTGCCCCACCACCCTGACCTGCTCCGGCTCCTGGACAGGACATCTGGAGTTTCTGCACCGAGTGACTCGGGCACCGCTACAGAATTTGACAATGTATTCCGCGAGGGAAGAGGATTTTGCAAAACTAGGAACAAAGAATAAATGGTTCACAGGTTGGGGGTCCTGTGCTAGGGCAGGGTAATGGACTCAACACACCGCTAAGTACATGATCTTCTCGTGCAGGTTTTATACACCATTTGGAGTACTGTGCGGCTGCGACCGGACTGAAAGCGATGCCCAGCTCTGGATTGTCTACACAGGATACTCAGGATGCCCAGGTAATACTGACATAGGTATTTCCATCCTTGCACTGTAGGTATAAAATCCTACCCTGATGACTTGCAAAAGTTTAAAATGAAATACGAAGTAGTAGTCAACCCACGAGGGACCTCGCCATGGAGGTGCCACAGGAGCTGCAAGAAAACATATCCGTGCTGCTCATTTTGATAAGTTACCAAAGGCAGACACAGACATGAATCTTCCCAGACCTATCCAGAAGAGGCACGTTTTGCTGAAGCAGGCACAGGAGTAGCTACAAGGTGTTAACTGCCTAGAACAGCAGCAAAGTGCACAGAGTTTCACTGAAACTCAGCCTCAGAGCAACCTGGTTCAGCTTCTGTCCCAGGCACTGCTAAGTGCATGCAGATACTGCACCCTCTCCCATGGGGGCTCCAGCCCTGGCATCAATGCAGTGTGGCTGAGCAGCAGGCAGCATCCCACATTTTGTACGGTATCCAGGAGTTCCTTGTCCTGCAGGACTATGATGCATCTCCCATTTCTTCTAAGGATTATTTCCCTACCTTCCCAACCTCTTAACAGCAGCGTACCTTGTGGCAGTACAGCCCAGAATCATGTGGGCTGCCTGTGTATGGTAGCTAATGGAGCTGCTTGTGTTTAGCCAAGGAAAATCGCTTTACTCCAAAGGTGATTCCCATCAGGGAATCTTGATTCCAGGGAATCAAGAGTGTTCCTTGCTAGACTGAAAGGGGAAATGGACAGTCCAGCCTCTGATTTTGCTGTAAAGTACCACAAAAAGCCTTCATGAGCTACCATGACCCTTCGACTTCTTGTGGCTGTTGTAGAAACTAGTGAGGAAGTTCTGTCAGGTCACCTGGAAAAGGGAGCAGATAGCCAGGTGGGATGCACACAGCCTTTCTCCACCCACCACTTCTGGACAACATTTAGATCTCATAGGAAAGGTAAACAGATCTTCAAAGATGCAGCTTTTTGCCTTTCACAAAATAATATTCTGCTCACAATTTGGTAGAAAAGCTTTTTCTCTGGTGGATTTCATGTTGGCTAAATTCTGCATTCACCTCTGACAAGGGTGACATCTTCCTGGGGAGGAGACGGGAAGTGTGACTGCAAGGCCAGTGGTGCTGCTGTTTCGACATCAGTGCCAGTGGGTCAGTAAAGATCCGCTAACCACAGGCAGAGACAGCCAACAGAAACTGTAAAACCGCATCTCCCGTGAACCTGATGCTGTTCTCTCAGTACTGAAGAGGTCCTTTATTTTTGTACCTAATGTCGGCTCCTCCTGCACAGGCTGAAATGGCTCTTTCTGCCCATTTTTCACTTGTTATTCTTTGTTATATGAGACAACAAACTGTCATCCTGACTCAACGTTTCTTTTGTATTTTAGTGCTGTGAAGATCTGACTCCTGGCTACAAGAGAAAGTTGCTCACTTCTACGATGACAACTGTGCCATTTGCTAAGGTCAGTTTGAGAGCACTTGAAGTTAGATGCAAGCACACTAATTTTAAGACGGTATTAATAAATTAGTGTGCTGGCCTGGTGGTTCCGGTGCTACAGGTGACCTCTATAATCCATATGAAACTCGGATGTCCTGCGCATTTGTGCTCCTCCCCTCCTTGAGATGGAGTAATAATATACACACTGCCTATGTCTACTTTTGTTTGATGATCTCTAAGCAGGGAGTGAATCTCAAATAATGAGGTACGATAGATCCTGGTTTTGCATGAAGTTATGTATTGGCAGCGAAGGGGACAGATGCTGCTCATAAATGTCCTGGGGAAACACCTCTGATGGCAGGGGGGGTCAAGGCAAAGAATATTTGGGCTGCCGAGGAGGGCAGCCTAACCCAGCAGCGTGGCAGCCTGGGGGGTGCTGGCTCCATGCTCTGCTCAAGGACATTTGTTGCTCAAGGTGTCGTGGTCCCACATGCGGGGCTCTGGATGGGTGCAGGAAGAGGGAGCTGTAAGCAGCTCTGGGCTGCTCACCATCGGCTCCCTCAGCGCAGGCTGGCTGCGAAGGAGAACAGAGCCAAACAACTCATAGTAATTTCTCAGCATACTTCATGTGGCTTAAAATCCCCCAAACCCAGGAAAATTGTATGTACTATTAGAGTGTTGCTTTCAGCAGGGCGACCTGTCAGATACTAAACATTTCAAGTTCTGGCTTATTAGTAGTTGGAAGTGTAATTAATATGCACTGTAAACACACCAGTCAGACTTGATAATAAAGAATCACTAGCCTAGGAACACATACCCCACTTTCTCTGCATTTCAGTGTTAACTTAGTCTGAAAACAACACTTAAATAGCAAACACAATAAGGCTGGTGTGGTACCAACATTCCAAACTTTCCAAAATAACCATCTGAGCAGCAATTCAAGTTGAAAAGCAACTTGGCTAAACCTTGAGGCTAATAAACTGCTTGATTAAATTAAGGGGTAAAAACTAATAAATATTCAAAACACTTGATAATGCTTTGTTTGACATAAAGAACATTTAATGCAAGTCTCACTGGAAAACCTGTCAGGTTTTATACCTTAAATAGAGTTTTGCATTTAGAAACACCAAGTGATTCCATTTGCTGCCTTTGATTATTGTCTTCTGTCACTTTAATCATGCTGGTAAAATTACACGATTTCTGTGAAGTCAAATCCGTTTACAATGCAGTTTTAATATAGCTTTGCAGCGCATTCTTCTACGCATTTTTATTTAGTTACTCCCTACCTAGCAATACTTTGCTTTGTTCTTGAGCCCTCATTAGCCTGGGGTTTGCTCTAAAGCTCTCCCAGGGAGGAACTAACTAAAATACAGTTAACCCTATGCAAAGAGATGGTCTGGAACAACGGACAGAGCCCGGGCACAGCGCCGGCTCTCCCAAGTCTCTCCCAGCCCTGCCAGCGGCTCACTGCGCAGACAAGTTCCTGGCATCCACCAGCACTCTCACCTCCAGGCTCTTGCCGAATCCTGCTGGTTTTGTTTCACAGCGCCTCTGAAATCTGGATGCTGGTCGAGGCCAGGATGAGCTTGAACTGCGTCTCTTCTACCCTCTCTTCTCACACCTTCTTGTCCCACCAGAGAATTCAAAATGCTGCCGCTAAAAGCACCTCTCTGGCATTTCACCTGTACAACGTCTCCATCCACCCCCCTTTTACTTGGTCCACCTTATGGTCCACAAAACTGGTCTGGTCTCTAGCTTCACTCCTACCTGTCCATTTTCTCTCAGTTCTCTATAAAAAGCATTTCCCACGTCCATCCCTTAGTGCTCTGGCTCTCACCCTGCTTCACAGCACCCCAGCCCACAGGCCAGCCTCCCCGGCCTGCCCGCTGCTCCTCAGAAAGACCAATGCTCAGGACAGTGCTTCTGGGGTTGGAGCTCCAAAATCACCCGTGAATGCCAAAACTTCTCCCTGCCTTGGGACTAGATGTGTGCTCCCATCGCACAGTGTGTCTGCTCAACATTAACTGTAAATGCTCCTATGCTGGGCCAAATACTCATAACGTAAGCAAGAATGGCTGAGGAGCTGTTCATACCATGAGGATCAGCTGTACTCCAAAGCTAAAGCCACCACAGCAACCACAAATCTGGATGGACTCCGTATCTTGCCTACCTAGTCTAACATGCCAAGTGAAATCTTACTGCACGGCACGGGAACTTTCCTCTCCAGCAACGCTCCATGTCCTCTAACTCTGAGCAGATCCCCATTGCCATTCCAATTTATTCATCATTTCATCCTGGACTTAGTGCTTTTGTTGAATCTTGTCATCTACAGTTTGGACACTTTTGTCTTCTAATTTTCATACATAAGGATGACAATGTTGCAAGTTTTGTAAGTGCAAACCCAAACAAACAAGGCTAGGAGGAGAGCGTTTAAACAATCGGGATTTGCAAAGCAACAACCAGCGCCATTATTTCATAGAAAACATGCAGCGCTCATTAAAAAACCCTCAGTAAATTCCATCTCCCAAGAATATTTTGACATTCATAAATTGTGTAAAAGATTACTTCCTGAAATCAAAGTATCTGCATTGGTTATATCTAACACAAATCCTCACGGGCTTCTTTAAGAGTGTTTCTTTTCTATACCAACAAGAAGAAGATTTATACAATTTAAGCCCTCTAAGAATCAAATTTAAAACATTTCTTTCAGATTCTGAGCATTAAACCCTGGTAAGTGCTAGTTGCTGATGTTGTTTCTTAATTGTTGTTATACTCTGATAAATAAGCTAAAAATGTGAGAAAATACAATTAGTTTAGAAAAACTGATTTAGCCGTAAGCTTCATCGTTTAACTTTTTATGGTATCCATGACAACCATTGGTCCATTTATTAAATAATAGCATCCCTGGCGTAATACACAAGTACTAAAAATCCTAACAATAAACAGCAACGTTTAGTTAAGTGTGTTTAGGTCAAGCACGCAAACCAACCTGCACCGAAACAGATGACAGAATGGGAAGAAAAAATGGATTGCAGACTATAGCTTTCCTTACCTTAAAGTCATCTGGGAGCAGTAGCTTGGATGTCCTTAGGAAGCTTAATATATATCTGAAAATTTCACCATCTCGATCAATGAAATAATGTTGTTTTAAACTGTCCAAGACAATAGGCTCTGTGCCATTAAACAGACGACTTATTCTGAAAAAAGAAAAGAAAAAGAAATGGGCAAAAGAGACAAAATCTCATTATACCCTCAGGGCTTAAGAACATCCAGCCGATTTAGTTGCATCAATTCAATGTGCATAAGGTAACGCAGTATTTTAATTTGGTGACAAAAAAAGTGCACAAAGATAGATGCCTTAGACACATGTGTGCACCCGCACGCTCTCACGCACGAAGCGTGTGTGCACGTGCAGACACAGGCATGCACACCAGCAGTTGAGAGCCCTGCAGCTGCCCTAGGGCTAACCTCGTGCTGCCCTGAATCAGGGCCCTGAATTAGGCCCATGACCCCAACAAGGAAAGTGCCCGTGAAACGCTCACCCCACGGCTGGCAGAGAAATTTTGGTGAGAACATGCGTCACTGGCTCTCCTATACATCCCTGTCTACCATGTCCTGCTAACGGAGGACCGAATGGTTACTTGGAGATGGGTTCCTGGCCATGAGCTTTTTCCTCCAGCTTGGCTGTCATTTTGATCAAACGCCATCAAAGCCTTTCCTTGCTAGAGAGGCCACCCATACACAGAGATGAGCTGTATGGACCTGTCAGTGCTGGGTAAGTGGCCATTCAATGCTGAATGTTTTGGCAAACCAGCAACCAATGGCCCGTGCAGCATCTGCACCACTGCCTGTGGCACCACAGTCTCACCACCAGCAGTCCTGGGGATCAGAGTCTGGTAGAAGAAAGAAACATGGCAAATCTTTCATGAGCAAAAAAAAGGAAGTGAGCGCTATGAGACCGGGGGATCAGCTGGTTACAGGACCAAAATACCCCATCAGCTACATCACTCCAGCTTTCTCCATGTCCTGAGGAGCATGCTCTGCAGAAAGCAAACCGGGCATCTGCCTGGCTGCCATTCCTCCTGCCTCTCCCCTTCAAACGCCTGGCTTCTTGCAGAACACTTTGTCTTCCCATGAGAAATAACCCAGCTGAATATATGTTCTTGAAAGGAAAATCGCAGGAGACAGACAGCAACGACCTATTAAGTAATTGAGTCCATCTCTCTGACAGTGCAGCATTGTTCCCAACTGCAGTGTCTCGTGTTTCAAAGTCGAGTCTTAAATAACCCTGCCAGTGAGGACTCCTCCATTTCCCCGAGAGACTATCTGGCAGCCTGCTGGATTTCACTGTCGAGCTGTCCCTTTGACTTGGCTATGCAATCCCCCCCGTCCCTCGCTGTGACCAGGGCAGGGCTTTCCCCTGCTGTGGATAGCAAGCTCACCAAGCCCTGCCAAAGGCAATGGCCAGCACTGCTGGCAAATGCCACAGCCTCGTTGCCTCCCTCCTTCCAGCATCACCGCCCCACCCCAAGATTTCTGGCCCAGCAGCAGGATGCGAGAGACCTCAGCCTGGCTGGGGAAGGTGTGTGCCCACCTTGGCGATGGGAAGGGGCAGGTTTGGTCCCCTGCCACTGCCTCCAGTGCTGCTGCTTCCAGCTGTGCCCCACGCCGCTTGCGTTGGGCTGTGGGTTCATGCAAGACGGTGAGATTTGCTCTCGACAGCTGCACCTCGATCTGATCTTCTAACTTGCTAATTTAGTTGCAAATTTAATTAACGTGCCGTTTATTTCTAAATTAACTGTGGAGATATTAAATAAAACTGGACTTAGCAAGTCCCCACTGAATTCAGCTAAAAACCTTTCTGCCCTCTTAAGCAAGCTCCAGGTTTTACTGCCTGCTCTTGTGTCCGTGTCAGCATTCAGCTAGTCTGAGTTACTTATGAGAATAACCAAATGCTCCCCTAAACCCTAATTATAATACGTGTACTGTTTTTCTTCAACCTCTAGCTTTTCAACGGTATCAGAAAACACCATCCAGTTCACGCTGCAACATTTAATTTATATAATCCCAAGGTTCGGTAAGCCTCCAGTAATGCATTATTTTCTTTCTTGTTGTTATTTTAGGGCTATTTGCCCAAGACGGTTAAATATATTGCTTTGTACAGTGTTAAATTTTATTCCAGGAACCAGACAGTTAATTTATTTCCTTAGACATGCACATGAGCCAGAGTGCTGTGCTGGGTTAGACTGAAAGCAGAGGAAACACTGATAGAGCAGCTTAAGGTTCAGCACGGTACATTTATTGAGTATATTTGCACAGCTATTGAAAGTTTTGAGATCTTACACCTGAACAAGCTGGGCTGTGGCTTAAACCTTATCCCCATTGCTGCCCTTTCTCTGTGAAGTCTGAAAAAGCAACACGCCAGCTGCTGTTTGGCTCTGCCGCGCGTATGGGGGAAGGTTTGCCAACGATGACAGGGTGCAGGGAAAACAGGGTACAAAATTTTAATGGGCTGCTCTTTAATGTAGTGAAGCATTTTTTTGGTAATGAAAACAAAACATGAATTTTGAGGCCTTTGTGCAGTGCCCTGAGCTGTATTTCTTCACCAGCGAAATTACTGCTGGGGAAAGAAACTTGCAGAGTGTTGAAAGACTTAACTGCCACCCCAAAAACAGAGTGATGAGTAGTTTAAGGATTTATTTAACATTTTAGGGGGCTGCTATGTTCCAAGAACCAACTTCACTGCAGCCTGTTGTAACACTGTGTGCCAAAAGCGTTCCTGCTTCTTCCTTCTTGCCACTATAAACCATACCTGTAGAAAGTCCATCAGAAAATGCAACACTGAGAGCAAAAAGTGAACTCAAATGGTAGCTTCAAAACAAAAATTCACCTGACAGGGTTACTCATCATGTATGAAGCCATGGAAAAGAGCACAGCGGCCGGGGGCAGCACCACAAGCCCCACTGGGACCTGATGCGCTCAGCAAATGGGTCTTGGGTGGCCAGAACAAAATGCTGCACGCCGAAGTGTGGACGCAAAATATGCACAGGCTGTCAGAGAGCCAGGAAGTCAGCAAGTGCGAGGGGATGGGAATGGTTTTGCACTGCGTAAACTTGATGTTCAATCAGAAATTAGGTACCAACCTGGCTGGCAGCCTCAGGAAGCTGCTTCCTCCAGCGCCCTGCCATGTGATGTGAGTCAAAGTTGTGGGGAGCAGCTGCAGCTCTCAGATTGGGCAGTTATCACCCCGAAAATGGTTGTTTTTATGAGTGTTCATGCTGCCTGGTACTGTACTGGTGAACAAGTTGCGTAATGGTATTTTCAGGAGGCACTTGCTTATGGCACACAGGAACGGTGCTTCTAGTGATGTTTGTGAAGAGGTGGAAGGCACACGAAAACAGAGATGAGGCAAGAAGAGCTGCACTTGAATCCTACAGCAATGGGTGAGTCTGAGCAATGATCACTTCTTCAGCATTCCCACCTTTTGCACGAGATGCTTCACTTACTAATCTAGTAACACTCTCAAAATTTCTGTACAAGATTTAATTTCCAGACAGGGAGCAGACTGAGCCAGGACCAATCCAACTAGCTGCAAACCCAAGGATGGCACGCTTGCCTTTCCATTGCCTCCACCTCCCTGGCCAGGTCCCGCTGTGCTCATACCATCTTCCCAGTGCACAGCTCTTCCCAGCCGTCTGTTTCTCCTCCTCAGTTGCTCTGTCCCTCCCAGCAATGTGCTGTTCCCTACCGCCCAGCCACCGCTCTGCAGTGCTGCCCACCCCGACCCTCGCAGGGCCCCTGCTCCCGGCCACCGCTGCATCACATCCCTGAGGAGCAGAGCCACATCAGGCCTCCAGCTTAGTGGGTCTCGCTGGCACCTTGAGCCCCAGCTAGATGCTCTTCCCTGCTCCTCCCAACATCCAGAACACAACCTGTTGATCCTATTTCTACAATTTCTTTGTGCTTCTGTTGTTTCTGCTAAAGGCTTTTACATTTTCAATAATGTTTCGCCAAAATGCCGAGGGGCGAGTTTCTAGCTTTGTACCAATTTTACTATGATATTAAGATCTCCTTTTATTAGATTAAAAACAAACAACGCAGCCAGCCAACCCACAAGGACAAGAGTGCCAGTAAATTCTTTTCTTAGTTTCTTGGGCAGGGGAGGAAGCCATGTGCTGTGTGCAAGTACCTACAGACAGCTGCTGCTACTACCCACACCCCCCCTGTAACACTTGCAACCAATTTTCTACCACGCAAGGTTCCTGCAGTGCCTGTTGAGATGGGAGCACAGAGCAGGCCCACAGGGCAGTGACTCTAGCCCCCAAACTTGGAGCACACCAGCTCTTTCATAAACTCACCCAACTTCATCTTAGAAGCAGCCAGGGCTTTTTGCACCCCAGCTCCTTTGGAGCACCCTTGGTCTTCCCGAGATCATCACTGAGCACAGCCACAGCTTTGCACATCACACACCTGCTGTTGGGGGGTTTAACGGCACACAGGGACAGGAGAGTTTGGGTGGGGGGTGTGTGTGTGCTTTCTGGTTTGGGGCCAGTTTAGCCATTTTATTGACAGCACTCTTTTTGAACAGGAAACTGAAGTTCTTTCTTCATCTGGTTTCAGGGGCTTTAAGAGGAGCACCCAGTATTGTGGGACCTGTGGGACAGCCAGCAGCTGGGGCTGCAGCAAGCACAAGCAGAGCCCTCTGCTCCTGAGCCCCGCAGCCAGGGGGGCTGCTGCGGTCCCGTCCCCCCTGCACACCCACCCAGCCAGTGCAGCAACGCCGCGTAAGTAAAACTCTGTATCACAACATTGCACTAAAAGTATTAATTTAAGTAATTACATGATTAATATTTAACTGTTCAGTGATATTTTTGTCATTCATAATTTAGTTGTTTACATTTATTAAAAATTGATTCTGTAGACACTTTTTCTGCCCAATGTCAAATCAGCAGGGAGTGCACATTTCAGCAAACTGTCATTAAAATGTGTCTCTTTCCTAATTTTATGGGAGGAGAGGGGAAGAAGAAAGAAATGCCTGACTGTGGGTCCTGCAAGTGCGCAGGTCTGTGTTCCACTCGGTGCCCTCCCCTGTACCCGCCACTCCTCCGTGCACCCTCCTGCTCAGCACAAACGCACAGCGAAGCTGACGCGAGCTCTGCAGCTCTCCCTGCGTTTTATACAGCGGCTGTCAGTTGTACTTGGCTGTTGGGCCTTGCTGGGGAGCTGGAGGAGGAGGCGGCAGCAGTTGTGGGAAATGCCGCAGAGAGGAGGAAAAGGGTTGTTTACAGCCGGGACACCGAGCATGACCTGGAACTGCCCCACGGGACACGTTAGCAAAGCATCCCAGGCGTATGAGCAGAGTCCAGTCATTGCTGCCGAGCACAAACAGCACTGCTTATCTCTTAGATATTTGCTCAAGGTGGGTAGGGATAGATACTGTTATCTGCTTGGAAGAGAAAAAATGCTGTGAATTGGAGTAGAGGTGCTTGAGAGACTCGAGCGCCTTACACTGTGGCTGGCACTGCTGCCCACGGAGCTGCGTCTGTTGTAAGTCTGTTACTTGTCCCATTGCAAGAAAGTAACTGATGGAAAAGCAAAGCAGAAAGCAGATGGAAGGGCTGTGCCCTACCCAGTGCCAGTGTGCCCGGAGCCGGCTCTCGGCTGGCACTGCAACATCCCAGCTGCAGCATCATGGTCTGGGGTGGGCAGTGTATGGTGCTGCTGGATCTTTACAGTAGTGTTTTTTGGATTTCCATCATTTTTACTCTAAAACTGATTGAGTTTGTGCACAAGTTCCCAGCAAAGAAAACTGTAACGGAGAAAGCACCTACAGCTGCTTTCCCCAGGGAGGTATATTAAAACACCCAACCCATCCAAAAAGCAGGCAGGGCTGGCCAGAGGAGGACAGGGATAACCCAGCTGAGCATCAAACGGGTGTCTTCTGCCTTCTGGCCTGATGGTAGTTACGAGGGAGAGACATTAAGACGTTGTCTCTGCCAGGACACATGCTCACTCACGCCCTGTACAGCAAGGAACGTGGCTAAAGGTTGCATCTAGCTGCAGCAGGTTTTCTGATCTGCCTCAATTTAAAACTTCAGCTATAATTAGCGTGAAAGTCCATAAACAAACCTCTGTTGTATGGTTATACCATACCTTCACACCCTGCTACCTGACCAGTGATTTTAAGTCCTTCTCCAATTAGGGGAAAATAGTGTTAAGGAGAGGCACTGTCTACAACGCACGTCTGTGCACACACGACCCAGCTGCGGTACGGTGCAGAACTCTGTGTAGGCTTCGCACTTAGGGCTCTGCCACAGTTTCCATTTTAAGCAAAGATAACATCTTGACCACCTCAGATTGCTTCAGGCATACACTTGGCTTGGAGGGTGTTTTAGCTGGGGAGAATTTTGTTTTAAGCATCTTTTAAACCTTTTATTTGTACAGTAATGGGGAAATGTGTGTGTGGGGAGAGTCGCGAGTCTTAAATTGGGGGTATAAACTGCTGCTCTGCAAACTACGAAATCCAAGCAGCCATGTGTGCTTTGGGTCCGGTTCATGTGCCTGAAGACACAGAGAGGTGCCCCAAAGAGGGTTTCTGAAATAAGCCAGCCCAAATCAGGTACTGGCTTCCAGTCCCAAATGGAGTGCAGGCATCAAGCCTGTGGTGTTAGGCAGCTCAGTCACCGCACCGCACGTGCTCGAGCCACCCTCCCTGCTGACTCCTCCTGCCACTCCTACACGAGCAGGGTGAGCACCCGCACTTGAGCAGGGCAGCCTCAGATGCCAGTGTCCTACAGGCACTGCCTGGCCCTGTACAGGCGTTGCTCAATCAATCCTGGTGGCACAAGTGAGCGAGCACAGATATTCAAAACTGACCTGCGAGAACCAAATGGAGATACTAAAGCCTGTAACCCCCAAGCCCCTCTCTCCGTTTTGAACAAGAGCATCAAGTAGTACAGTCCGATCTCAGCAGAGGGATGGAGGAAGTAACTCACAAGGTAATAGGTTTATCCATCTCCAATTCCTATAACCTTCTGTTCCTGCCTTTCAACGCTGATCCTGGAATGCCATAGGAGTTTTTTGAGCCATATGCTCACTTTGCAGTGCTTTTGAAGGATATTACACTCATTAACTATTAAGCACCTGAAGGAACTGCAGGATCTATTACCTAGATTTAATACTTCATATTTTGCTGTTCAGGCTAGAATATCTATTTTGCAATAGATCAGAGCTAGTCTATATAGTATCAACATGTATTTTTAAAAGTCAATAATCCAGAAAGAACATTATCATCTACCATGCAGAATCATTCTTGGGGAGTTCTGGAGGGACTTTTTTTTTCTTTATTTTATACCATCACTAAAAACCAAAATTAGATATGTAAAGGATTTTGTAGTTAAAACAAAGGCATGGACAATTATGTTTTCAGTTCTCTGTTACTATCAATGAAAGTCCACTGAAGCAACAGGTAATAAAATCTACTGAGGTGGAAATTACCTATTATTTTTGAAATACCACAAAGCATTCAGGGTAAGGATAAGAGATCCTACTCCTCCTTCTCTTCTGCCTGTTGCTAACAGCCTATCTCCACACTTAAGACATGTCGGTGGGTGACTGACATATAATTTCATGGAAATACATATGTATTTTTAGATTTTGATATATGACACTTATTTTTTGATTTGCAGAGACAGTATTGCCTATACACAAATCAGCAGTTAAGACAAGAAATTGGAAACACTCAGCCCAGGCAGAGAAGCCAGTGTCTTTTCCTGCATTAAAACATTCTCTTGTAGTCAAGAGCCACTCTGGTCCTGCATCTGTGTGGCCAAGCATCCCATCAGGTCTTGAGGGAGGAGGAGTGGTCAAACAATTACAACAAGTAGACCAGTGACGAAGGGAATTTAGGCTCCCAGGAGCTTTCCTTTCCAGGCTTTTCAATTCCCACCAGGTTTACAAGGGTATTAACCCTAAGCCCTTCACCTCTTTGGCCACTCATCCCAAATTCATCAGCAGGGTGTTTGTTCCCCAGGGCTGGGCTTCTGCCACCCATCTCGCGGGGAGTCAACAGCTCAGGAGCAAAGCACTGCTTAGCGATGAGTAACGGTGGCAGAATCCAACCCTCCATCAGGCTAATGATTTTATTTTGCCTTATTAAAGTAGCGTTGGTATATTTTAGTGTGTTATTTTAACAGCTATAAAAAGACTTCACTAAACAAACAATTTCTAGTATGTTAATTGCTGTCTTACGAATCCTTTCATTGCATTTGGCGTATAACCACATTTATAGGCAGGATAAGTAGACACATACAGACAGAACGGCACTCATTCACTACACCCATCAGCATCCCACCACATTTATTTAAGTCTTCAGTCACGAAATGCATTTGCTGTGCTTAACAACAAAAAAAATGTAACTTTCAGCTACAGGTACAATTTGCATTTCTCTGTTAAAAGTTCCCTATGTGCCGCTGACATGGCTTCTTCATCCTTTGGAACAGGGACACTGACAAACAGCCTGCCATTATTTTTTGATGCTTAACCATACCATTTGCATTCATTTGGTCTGGCTGAGCTGTTCTGGAGTAACCATGACCAGAAGAGAGGCCTTGACCATGGTGGGTGTGCAGATGCACGGCAGCCCAGCGCAAGCAGAGAGGTTGCAGTCACTGTAGTTCAAGACAGGCCAGTTCTGCCACCCCTATTCCTAACAAGCAGCAACTACTCGGGGAGAGGGAGAAGGGCAGAGTCTGGCTGACTTGCATATTCTTAATAAAAGTAACCAAATAATATTACAATATAATATGAACCCTCAAAACACAGAACTTGGTAGCGGTAGGAGCTAAGTATTATCCTCTCAGTGAAATACGCCAAAGTCCAGGTAACTGCACGTAAGTTCATACATTGTAGGTAACACCTATCTATTTGGGAATTCCTCTCTTCATTTTAAATTGTTGAATTACATTTGAAGTTAAAGAAGCATGTTAGCTGGATCTCCAGTACTATCATTTTTTCCAGTACAAAGTGCAGGTTACTTCTGCTCTTCTTGTGCCTTTTACTTCATTCTAACTGAACTTTTGTCTAAATAGTTGGTGAAGATTAAAAATATTAATACAAATTTGTATTGCTAAAAGTACCCTATTTTTATTATGCCATTGTTGCTGCTGCTCTGATTTGAGCCCCGAGAGGGTTCTTGGCCCTTCATGTTTTCTCAACAGAGAATTAACACTAAATTTTGGCCATGAAAATCAATGCAGGAACAAAAATTCTTTCATTTAAAACAAACTCCTAAACTAGCCTTTTAGTTTCCAAAAGCATTCCCTAGTTTCCCAAAGGTCCCAATCCTGCAAGAACTGCATTTCAGTTCAAACTCTGTGGGAGTTGCGGGCACTCAACAGAACTAAGTTGTTAATACATGAGAAGATGCACAATTCAAATAAAACATTCCTGCCTATACAAGCCTTTTCTTGCTATTCCTTTAACCATCCCTTCCCCCTAAATCATGGTGCTATGAGGGCCCTGATGAGAACAGGGCGGCACCAAATGCCAGCTCTTTTGCTCCTCATGTACCTGCTGTAACTTCAAGTGGGAGCTAACTCAGTATTTTTACTAGGATTTTCAAATCTGACTAGATCTGGACATTACTTCCATTAACATCACCCTTGCACAACTGGGCATGCCAGGAGGTTGGAAAACATGCAGATACTAGTTTTATTTTAATATAAATGGGCTAAATCCTCGCTCATTGAAGTAAAGAGCGAAACTCCCACTGGGACTCAGTAAAGGCAGGGAAAATTTCAGGGTGCGAGTCTGGCCCTCCGCATCCTTTGCATGTGTGGGTGCTGTGAAACCAGTACATTTCAGTACACAGCAGGAGAAAGAGGGATGGATACTCAAGAGCTGCACCTTTTATAACGTGTAAATGGTGACAGCTAGCACATTCACTTTGGCACCTGCTGCTCATGCAAACAGCTAGAATATTTAATCTGCTCAAGCCACGGCCCTGTACTTCTGATCCCAGACATGCGAAAGCTGAGCAGCTTTTTCCTATGATTCTTTTATTTATTTCCAGATCCACAGGAAAAAGTTCCCAGGCATGGGCTGCCTGGGACTCTGCAGCACCACACTGTCTGGGATGAGCAGGAACACCAGGCTACCCTCGGTGCCCATGCCTGCCTCCGCTGCATCGGGACACTCTCTGCTGCTGTGAACAGGAATGATACCAGCCTCTCTGGGTAGGGATAAACCAGCTTTCTGCTTAAAAGACACTGTCTATGCTGCTTGGGCAGTTGGTTGGTACGCTGATTTGCTAAACCAGCAAAGCTCTTCTCTTGCTGAGAATCATAATATGGAAAAAAACGGCTTATCTTACATTCTTCCTCTATTTGCTTTTCCTGCAGCACATCCTTCTGTCTTCCAGTGAGTAAACTACACCAATTTTGCCCAGTCCCAGACTGTAATACTGTACACCTCCAGTACAGCTAACACCACCACTCGCCTTGGCGCGAAGACATTACAGGGAGTTACAGGCAGACTGTAACTGCTTATAATTCTCTACAAGCATATATGTGATTGAGAAGTTGCATCCAGTTCTATTCATATTTTTGTTATCATACTTAAAATGAATGAATGATGCTCCTGCTTAGTCTTTTGATTAAGCTGTACCAAATATATTTTTCCTGTCTGTTCACTTAAAGAAACTGAATACGTCAAGAACAATTTATTAAAAAGCTATTTTGAAGGGAAAACAACCACCAAAGCCCATATATCCACACCAAGTACGAAGACCTGTGTAACAGTTTTTGCTGGTGAGCTCGAACTGCTGGCAGACGAAAGGCAGAAGTGAAGAGGAATTTCCAGCAGGTTTTTTGTTACTGCAGCCAGAAAGCAGGGACAAAGAAGCAGCGACCCACTGACACGTCTGCTGGGAAGAGCACGGGACTTCCACAAAAAAGGGGGAAGCCCCTGTCTAGGAGCTACAGAGAGGAAACCTGCACCCAGGAAGGAGACAGCAATACACCTGATGCACAGAGGACACTTGCCCTACAGGACTGAGCTTCGCAAAAACTTTAAAATTATCAGAAAACTATTAACTGTTGGATTCTGATGAGATACTGAAAGCTGAACCTGGCTTTTCTATGTGACTGCGAGAGATTCATTCTTAAATACAATACTACGGTCATGGGTTTGATTCTGGTCCCAGTGAAGTCAAGGCCAAAACATCCTTTGATTTAATTGAAAGCAGAAGCAGGCCCCCGCTTTAACCCTTGCGTCTGCGAGCAGAATATAACTGGATGTGAACAGAAGAGGAAGTATGTTTGGAACTGGTTACAAATCCGTTAGTGATTTTTCTTCCCTCTCCTCTGTAAGATTAAAAAGTGGTCATTGAATTTTTTTCCTCATTCAACAGCAGTGTTAAGTACTGCTGGCCCAAATTCAGCCCTCATTCCCTTCCAGACAACCCCAGCACAAGCAGAGGACCCAGTTTCTCTATTGTCATCTACTGGTTCCCATGGAGTTCCACTAGCCAAATTTGTCTGTGAAGTAAGTTTTGCAATGGCAGAATTTAGGCAGCTGTCTGCCGGAAGGCACACCACATTCCCCAAATGCCAAAGCTGCAGCCTTTGGAGTAAATTGTACTGGTCCAATTGTTGGCATAACACAGTATGACACCAAAGAGGTTAAAAAGAGTCCCTGGTTTTCATTGTCCGCTGTCTCAAGAGAGAGAGATTTGCTGCTGCAAAAGCATCTACCAGATCTAAACGCATTACCTGCAGCACTGGTAGCATCTGCACTCCATTAGGAGAGAGGCGTAACGGGAGCCTGCCCTTTGGACTGGGATTCCTTCAGCGTTTCAGCTTTACGGTGCAAATCTCAGTTTCCAATGCTTGCCAACTGATCCCTTCTGAGTCTGACCAAGAGTAACGGTGCAAATGCTGCATAATAGCTTCCCAGCATCCACGTGCAGGACTCCTTTCAGGTTTTGCTTTATGTGGTCCTCAGCAGATAAAAAAGCAATTTTAGCCTTTGAATGCATACCATACTGCAGCAGAGTGAAATCAACACAGTACAGGTGAACACCGAAATACCTCTGCTCAGCTATCTGTCCTGGTGCCCAGCTCTGACAGGCAGGCAGTTGTCACAGTGACTGCATCAATAAGGAATGCAATCGTGCATGCATGCAAAGCCAATAGCCATCCTGCCTGGCAGAGTTTCAAGCAAGAGCAAATCAGGTAAAAACAAAAACCAAAGCCCTCTGAAATGTTTACAGGGGTCACTTCTTTTTTAAGCATCAAAAGATTGAAGTACATGCTGATCACAGCAGATGAGGTGAAGGAGTAGGCAGTTTGGTGGACAGAGCACGGGGATATGAGTTTGTAACTCTGGAGTTTAATTCCAGCTCTGCAGCTTCTCGCAGCTATGAAATTGGGTTAGGAGAGCCACCAACCTAGTCTAACTCTATCAATGGAGTTATACTGGGGATGAGAGTGACTGACAATACCTACCTGCTTCAGTCACCAGATGATGCATTTATTGTCAGTACAGCACGAGGGAACAAGCTGATGTGCTGTAAGGACTAGGTATACTCATCAATTTATTACATTTCATGTAACAGAGAAACTTGGCAAAGTCAATGTAGCTAGCAGCAGCATGGGGCACAACCTGTGCAAGCTACAGCCTGGCATCCTCCACACCATCTTGTTCCTCTGTGCTCATAAGATCTGTCCTCCCTTATGCTTTCACATATGAATCCTGTGTTTGCATGCCTGGGTATTTCTTCTATTTAAATATGCACTTTGTTCTTAAAGATTTTATTAACCCATGAATAGATTAATTCTGATTTCAGTTATACAGATGCAAATTTGGAGTAACTCCTTCAAAACCAGTGGAGTCATCGCTTTGGGAAGGCCGTCTGACCAGGAAAGGTACGTGCACGCGCCTGTAAGCGCACGATGCTTTGTCTTCATTTGCCTGTTGGTTTTATGCCTTCAGATGTTCTTGAGACTGAGTATTGCGGACACCCAGCAGAAGCATCTTGCCACAATGTTCAGGTTCTCCTAACTCCTCTCCACACATCACAACAGCATACATCCCTGGTATAACTCCACAGAGGTCAACAGGGTGACATTAGGGATTATTTTGGCCAGGTTTATTGTTAGGGCAGTTTTTAAAAGAACAGGGCTTATTTTGTTTCCATTTAAGCTTATGGCAAAACTCTCATTGACTTCATTGGAAGAGAGATTTGGCCCAACACACCAATATCCAAACCACCTCCATTTATTTCAGTGAAAGTAGGCAAGGAATTAATAAGGTCCAATGTATTTTTAAATCTTAGATTTCATAAATGATCACAAGCATGTAGGTCACAATATATACACAGAACGACACCTACGACAACCACCAGTGGGATCATTAAAATAATTAAGTTAGGCCTAGAGACAAATTCATTTCATAACATGTTCCTTACAAAACAGATACGCCCTTGCTTCATAATCTAGGGAGTGTGTTTTATAAACTTCCTAAGCAGTTCATGAAACATCCCCCTAAGCAGACCAGGTCCACTTGCCATTGCAGGGTTTTTATAAATCAGAAGTTTATAAATCAAAAGACAAACACCAGTGACATGTATTCAAAGACCAAATATGAAGAGGTAATGCCTTGTCTGCTCCCCTGGTATGGTGGTTAGCTGTGACCTCAGGACACGATTTCCAGTACAAAGCTACCAAATCCGCATCTTTACATAACTCCTCTCCATGTGATGAGGGAGCTGGATGCACAGCACACGAAGAAGCAATCAATAAAGGAGATTCCCCTTTCCTTTAAGTGTAAAGCTGCTACAACTGTGAACCTGAGCACAGGCGCAGCACTTTACACCAGCACATAAAAGCAGGAGACAGGTTGCTTCTACAGTATCCTATGGGAGTGGTTTCTGAAAACATGCTGCTAATGTTTTTTCATGTTGCTGCCCTGAAAATAACTGCTGAAAAACACTTAAATTGTGCTGCTGGCACCAAAGTGCCCTGTCAGGTGAGTGGTAAGCAAAAATAGCAATGAAACAAATAACAAAGTACTTGACCAACTAACCTCAGAAACTGCTATAAATATAGAGTGCTAAATGGAAAAGAAAAAAAAAAGTTGAATTTTTGGTCTACTTGTCTGCTGGTTTTTCTTTGTGAGTTTTAATAAGCCAGACTACTTTTCAACCTGTTGTAAGCAGGAAGGGTGGGAATTAGTAATGTCCTAATGTAACTTGGCTACAGTCATGTTATCATTGCAGAAGAAGAAAGGGAAGAGAAGAAAATGAGACAAGCTCAGCTGGGTTTTGCACTGAAGGTACTGGAGGGAGGCACTGTTCAACATTCATCTTCTGGACTCTCCTCAGAGGCCGTAAGTGACATCCCCCCCTGACCATGGCCAGGCTGCGCGAGGTGCATGGAGGTTCCCGATCCTCCTTTTGACTAGCTGAGCCAAGTATTAGGATAAGAATGTGCATTTTTCTCAAATTCAGATTTTTTGAACAGCCTGTGCCAGGCATAGCACCACAGCCATAATTTTATTTCTGCAAGTCAAATGAGTGTTGATTTGCTGTTTTCCCCTCTCCATGACTATCTTGGTCTGCCCTTTCCTAGATGCCGTAACACCCGTTTATGCCTAAAACTCCACACAACCCAGGCTGTAGATGTATACAGAGAAACAATAATTTCTGAAAAAGTGTTCATCAGACTAGCTAGGCAGTATTTTCTTGTCTATTTCATCAAATATTCCCAGGAAACACACAAATAATTTATTCATCGATGGGGCCCAATCTCAGTACCCAATTACAGTTAAGATTTGTGCTCCCAAAGAATAAACTCTCTGCTTTCCTCTCCAGAGCCTGCGGGCAGTCCCCAGGCAGTGGCTGTGCTGGGCAAGGCAGTGGTTATGAAGTCCAGTAAGGAGTAAACACCTTTATCACAGCAGACAGCTCAGCTCTGTTGTGGCTCCCTACGTGCCAGTTAACAGGAGATCCTGGAGAGGTGGACACAGACAGGTCTGAAGAATCAGTTTCCTTATAAATTCCTTCCCTCCTATCTCCCCATGGCACTGGAGTGAAGGGTTAGGGTTACAGGGACTATTTTCCTTTACCACCAAAGCTACTGCTCCAGCTGTGCAACAACAGCCCTGGGTAATGTGGGGAAATCTGCAACCGTGGTGTGCTTCCATGGGCTCTACCAGGCCCTGAATCCAGGACTTTTTGCCATTAGTGAAAGCTAGAGACAGGGCATCTAATGTCATCATTGCCAGCTGTAATTACATCCCTGTTACAGACTACTTTTATTTTCCATAAAGGCCAAGCCATGTGCCTCTCCTCTGGTACAGGCCATGCCCTGCCATAGTGGCTCTGGCCAGTCTGCAAGAAGAAATGGTTGCTCACCTCCACCCGCTGTGCTCTGCCCCACATGCTGACCAGGAGCTGTGCTGGATGCGTCCCAGCAGCAATGCACGTCTGCCCATAGGAACGAATGCTTCACACCTCTCCCAGAGCTTATCAAAGCGCTGCATGGACTTGTGTGACCTCAGCTGTGCAGCGCCTGTACAAAACAGCAATACTTGGCTTTGCAGATGGGGGAAGACTGGTTCATTTTACACTGTCTGATTTGGCAGCCTGGCAATGGGAGTTTCTTCACTTGCTCCAGCTCCCACTCTGGTAAGCACAATGTCCATAGGCAGACTGGGGGGAGACAGGGGGTAGGAAGGGGAAAGGCCCTTTACAAGGGGTTTTTTCCTTAAGGCTTCTGCTGGTCAAAATTTCCTTGGAAACTAAAGAGCGACTTCCCCAGTCAAAAACCAAACAAGAAAAATTCAAAAGATTTATCTCTAAATTGCAGGTGCATGAAATGAAACTGAAAATTATTTTAATCTCCATGAAAATTCTTATGTTAATTCAGAAAAGGCGCTGCATATAACCAAAACCTCTGGGTTTCGGCTCCTTTCCTTGTTCTCATCTGCAGCATACACCTGATTGCCTTAAACAACAGCAGAGCCCCAGGGGAGCCCTGGCAGGCTCACCCCTCCCTGCAGAGCTGCCACGCTGGTGTGTGGTGTCATTATGTGTGCGCAGTGCTCATGCACCATGCCCATAACCTGCATCTCTAAGCATTTGTAACATGCAGGAAAAACACTTGCTCCTGCCTCTTCAGGTGTTTTGCTTTAAAGTCTGTGTATGGTTTAAATTCACAATACCTATTAAAATTAATGAGCTCTCCGTTGCAGCTCACATGCAGGTGCATTTTGTAGCGCTTTGCCTGAATGCAGGCTGCTGGCTCTGACTGGGAAACTCTTTGCCTTTTGGATAGTGTACAACAGTTCATAACGCACAAGTGTCAGAGCCTGGTGTCACCCCACAAACAGGGTTCTCAACAACTGATCTGAGTGGGTGGAGTGGTACCTTATGAAGGGTGAAATGTGCCATGGCAGCATGCTCGCCTATGTCCTTCACTGTGCTTAAAACAGTTGGGTGTGCAGGGATGAGGGAGAGACTGAAGAGGGACAAGACACTACGCAGATGCTGGGGGTGTGAGCAGCGTGGAATGGCAGTGGCATGGAGAGGTTTGGGAAACACTTAAGTCAGGATGAACACTACTGATGCTGCAGTGGTGCAGGTCTGCTGCAGCATGGGGTTGGCAGAAGGCTATGCTGGCCCAGGAGAGCTGACACTGCTTCTGCTCCAGACTGGGATCCTGCCCTCAGATGTGCTGTGCCTTTGCAGTCACCAACAATCTGGTTGTGAACAAATCTGGTCTTCACTCCACTTAACCTGTCTGGAGTACAGATCTTGTTTAAGGACTGATTTGAACCTTAACTGCCAGCATGTGGTAAGTGACAAAATGTTTTTTGTCACTTACATTGTTTCAGGCAGTAACATCAATAACACAGATTTGATGGGAAATTAGCAAATAAGTTATTTTAAGAGTGACACTGGATTGATCCTACATGAGCAAGAAATGTGAGATGTTCTCGGGTATGCTAAATCTGGAGAATTACATATCCTACACATATCTGAATTAAGAATTTCCCTGCTCCCTCTCAAGAAGTGCAGAGCAAGATCCAGTACAGAGCCCTTAGTGTAAAGGATGATGTAGAAAATCTGCCTTGTAGTTGTTGGTGGCAGGTGTGTTTGAGCTTATTAAACTACCGTACCTGGCTGTACAGGGTCAGCAATTATGTTCTGTCAGGGACAACAGAGGGGTCCTAAAACTTGGAGAAGAGCATTCCCCTGAACTCAGTCCAGCTCTGTGTGGCTGCAGAAAAGGCGGGGGGAGAAGCAGAAGATCTCAGGTGTCAGTGCTGAGCTCCAGCAACCAGAGAGATGGGAGGTGCTGGAGGAAGATAGAGGAATTAAAACCCACACATGCCTATGGAATGGCTAGAATCAGAAGGTCATGCTTGGTAGGAGAGCTTGTCTGAGGGTGGGTCTATACAAGAATGACAGTTTGTTTTGACAAGAAACATTCAGAGGAGAAGACAACACGTGCTTTACAGGACTCCTTTATAAATCACCAAGAAAGTTCATGGGTTCAGAGGAAAGTTAGGCAGGGATATGCCTGGAAAACTCTACTATGTCTTGAACAGCTAAGGCCATTATTGTCTGAATCAGTTAATAAAGCCTGTGCTGGCTTTCTTTGGAGGACAGAGTCTCCAGAGAAGGGGGTGGTAAAGCTCAGGTGCCCCAAAAGCTGAGATCAGGACATGCATTATGTTAGCACTGGCTCAGCATGCCCTGGGCCGCAGGGCCAAAAAGCTCCGCTTTCCTGAAGAGGAAAGTCTGGCAGCAGAGAGGTCCCAAATGCAGCGTGCTGCAAACTGTCTGGGGGAGGCTCCCTGGGGTCTGTGCACCCACACCATTCCCACCTAGATGTTGTCGCTTCAATTAAAATTATTCCTGCTCCCTTTTGTCACATGACTAACACCACGGAAAGCACGAGCTTTTATAAATACATTTTGAACAAAAGAGCATACTTATCTTTAATAGAGGGTTATACAATAAACACTAATTAACTAAGAATGTAAGGTAAACACATTTACCTTTTATAGCAGTACAACTCACAAAGAGCTCACAGCAAGTCTCCGAGTTAAAAACACTATTCAGGGCTGTGACAAGAACAGGCTTCTGATGGAAAATCTTCTTCTGCTTTGTAACAGAAATTCAAAGTGGTATCAAACTTTCCTTTGAAATCGAGAAGCTGGGGCTGTATGGGGATTGGGAACTTCTTTTCCACTTGAAGTCAATGAGACGTCTGCTACTGAGTATGGAGGATCTGGTAACGTCTTTGGGTATTCCTGACTGCACGTTAGGAGCTCGGACTTCTGGTGTGGGTTTGTTTTTTAAATGTAGGAACTGTCTCACTCCCTTGGATAAATACAATTTGCAACTCACTTTATAGACGTGCTAGAGCTTTTGCGGCCTTTACGATCTGTCATATAAATCCATATTCAAGTGTCAATGTGTGAAGGAGCTGCTTTAGAGGTCCTCTGGGTGAAAACATGAATGAAATTTCTGGAGGAAATGCTCACAAAGATGAATAACTGGCTAAGTAGAAAAATGACTTTAGAAATAAGATGTTGATAGTAAGAGTCAACTGAGTTTTTTGGTTTGGGTGTTTTGGGTTTTTTTCTTCTTCTACCTGTAACTCACATCTACTAGAGTTGGGAGTTTTGGTGGGAGAACTTGCTGAAAATAAAACTAATCAAACTGAGCCTTGGATCCAGGTAAGACAACATCAGCCTCCTTGTACCTCCAAAGCTTGTTAACTTTAATGGCAATTTTGAGTACGTGCAAAAAGCAGCCTCAAGTAGCTATAGGAAGAGGGACTAATAATCTTATTTGAGACAATTTCCATGACCACTGTCATTATGCTGTTGTTGATCACAGTTTCTTTTGTATGTTTCTCATTTTCCTTGCCTTTCACCCTCTGACAGGCCAGCTTTCTTGTATGGTGTTTCATTCAAAAAGGCAACTGGAAAGGTGTGTAAGAGTAGCACGTAAGGTGACTGTGAGTGGCTCAGAAACCATCTTTGGCAGCGGCTGTTTAACTCTCTTCTTTGTCACACCAGTTGTGCACTACTCAAGCTTCCTCCCTTTTAGGTGAGAGAATTTATGTAGCCCATAAAAATTTACTGAAAAGAGGGTGTCTACCCCCTTTAATGCCTAATATGGCACCCTTTACTTATGCAAATTTAATCAATGGACAAATGCTCTTTTCACAGCAGCTGCACTAATACAAACAACATCAAAGGCTTTGTCAAAGTTGCTCTGAAACAACTCTGGGATCACCGAAATGCAAGATTTGGCCTCTGACTTCACATCACCAGCCATTCACTCGCGTGAGTAAGACTTCCAGAATTGGGTCTGTTCTCTCCCCAAATCAGAGCCAACCTTGTAACCTGGGAACAGACAAGCGGAGCCAGCCAAGTAGGCTGCGCACAGTCAATCCTAACACATTACAATAAGAAATGTATCACGCTGCCTGCTGTCAGGTGTAATTTATATCATACCAGAGGGGTGACTGGAGAGCAGGTATAGGCAGGAACTGGTCATACCTATACTTGCTCCTGCTGGGCCTGATCTGGCAAGCTGCTGGGAGCTCTTCCCTCCCATTGAAGTCAACATGAACGGAGTTTGTTCAGGACCTAACAGGATTGGGCCCCCTCAAAATACTACGGAAGGATAAACAGTATTTGATTTTTTTTTTCTCTTTTCCATTAGCATGTCATGTCTCTCTGTATGCATACCTTGATTGTATTTATACACATGCTCACAATCTGTATGTGTCCTTAAACATACATGTACAGTATACACTACAAGCTTACTTAGGGTTTTGGAGCACAGAGAAAGAAATAGAAATATTAGAAAGAAATATTCCCATGGCTCTCAGTTGTAGTGAGCACTAACTATTTTATGTGACTGGAGCTAAGATTTAGCAAAACGTTTCAGCATATGCTTATGTTTTTTTCTGAAATACAACCTACGAACTCCATTTCTTGGATCTGAAGCTTTTAAACTCGTGCTCAAACCAAGAGTTTAATATGCTGTCCAAAATAATCCAGAAAGCTCTGCGTGCGAATGAGTATGGCCATGCCTCTCTATGCGGTCATGCATGTTATCTCTGAGCATAAACTAACAGTGCTCTGGGATTACATCAAGATGTCTTGCTCAGAAAAGCTATCTCCTTCCTCCTGCACCTGTGAGAGACACGGGATTCCTCTCCCAGCCAGACCACTGCGAAGACAGTCTATGCCTTATGGAAGATACACACCAGGGCAGCAAAGCACCATCAGGAGCTCCGACCATCCCCACTGAAATAACTGCAAGTACTTTGCCTTAAACGGGAACGAGAGCAGGCCAGACTCAATGGGGGGGGTAACCAAGTCTACTATGCAGCGCTGCAGCAAAACAAAAACAAAACAAAACAAAATTTTAAAAAAAGGAAAAAATAATAAATTAAGGTGTAACCTTCAGCCAGCTTCATAATGTATGTAGCAATACGTCCTACTTGGGATGCTGGTGAAGGGTTATGTTTTGCTATAAAAATCTGTATGATTTACAGATCTCCTCCTGTAAGCTCTTACTCCAGCGAGAACTGAAGTTTGAGCAGCTGAAGAAGCATTCAAACCTTACGAGATAATACAGCCATACAAATGAAAGACAGTACACAGCAAAACATCAGGCAGCACTTGAGCTCTGGTCAGTCAGTGTTTTGTACTTTCAGTTTAAATGAAGTACAAAATCTGAAGAAATATGCTTTTGTTATTTATCAAACAGAAAAAAAAAGTTTTAGATCAGTAGTCTATTATCTTTAAATGAAATCTGTGAATTTATGTATATTCTCCTGGAGCTTCCATAACTGAAGCTTTTATTAAGTAAGTCTGATATGGAGCATATTTTAAAAATAGTGTCAGCAGTGATATTTTAAAATGTGGAAACAGATGTGCTACTCTATTACAAATGCTGAATCTTCTCTGTATTTTTTTTACACTATGAAGCATTTGTCTGCTTCTCTGTTATAAATCTCTCCCCACTGAACAGATTTCTTCTCTATGATTAAAGTAGTACCACACAGACATCATTAAACAGACACTGTCCAGAAAAATTACATTGTTTTGGCCTGACCATAAAATATAGATATTCTAATAATTGTTTCTTTTCCAGAGAGAATTTCAACAGCTCCCTTTCCTTGGAATGAAATCATGGCCATATGCTTTATGACATCAGAGGCGTTTCAAGGTGTCTCCATAAATGTCATTTATTGCTTGGGAACCTGCCAAATCTGTGCAAAAATCCCTAGTTCTTTTAAAGGAAAAATCTTCAAATGAAACTAGAGCTTTACATTGGTTGTCATACTAAAAAAAATAAATCTATCCCTTATGGAAATAGCGGCCACGCAGGCAGCAAAACCTCTCTGGCAACGAAAACTGCTGACCAGGGCTCTGGTTTGCTTTTGAGTCAATGGTGCCTCCTTTAACCAGTCTGCCAGGCACCCTGACACTGCACATCCACACCTTCTCTTAGTTACATGAGGCACTTACCCTCCTGAAAAATAAGCAGTCTGAATGACAAAAAGCTGAATTGGTTAACAGAGTGGTCCCTTCCACACTACCATCATAGGCCTGATGCCACCCAGGATCCCCATCCTTTGCGGTGCCCAGTACCCCATGGGACTGGGAGCCGGGCAAATCATAAAGACACTCTATGTCATACACACAAATATACTCTCATGCCACATCTATTTGTAATTTGGCATTATCTGGAGTCTACTCTGCGATAATACTGGCCAGATATAAGTAAGCCCTGCCAGACATGTCACCAACCTGTCCAGCACAAATCAGCTACCTTTAAGCATGCAAAGATTCAACCCAATCTGCAGCTGCAAGCAGACAGAGCAGGTCAGCCAGCCACTGCCCAAGGAAAATGACTGCTGACACTGAGGCACACAGCTACCACTTGAGGTTAGGATTTTGGCTGGCCGACAGAAGCATCCATTAGTCCCAGTGTAACAGAGCCGTTCTGTTCTCTTACGGCAGAAAAAAAGCCTTTTTTTCTCCCCCCCTAAATCTGAAAGAAAGAAGTTGCTTGGTACAGTTGGAAATAATCTAGGGCAGCACACCAACAGGTGCTTCAAATGTATCGGCAGAGGACAGAAGATGTTGAGAGAGAAAATGAATAGACTCTCTAAATAATACATAAATTTTACAGGCTTTTTTTTCTGTAGAACCCCAGTGAAGTTACTGTATAAATCGGAAACTGAATTATTCATAACTGGTGAATATATAATAAATCGTATTTCACATTGAAATATTCCTCACAGGTGCATGCCTCTTTCCATGCAATGAACATAAATGGGCAGTGAAGCCTGAAAACACCAAGGTCTTACCTGGAATCTGGATATTTTGTCAAGGTAGCCAGGCTGCTGGTGTACATGTGTCCTCCTACATCGATGTGCACGGGAGCGTTCGACTTGGTGAGTTGAGCTGGGAGAGGAATTCCTTGAGCAGCCAGAGGAGAAACTGGGGACCGTGTTAGAGACAGACGGGACATGCTTCTTCCCTCCTGCAAAGAGAAGGCAAAAAAGAACAGTTTCTCTTAAATGTAGCAGTGTGTTACCTTTCTTTCCAGTGTGATCACAGATCTAATCAGATCATTTTTGCATCTGCCTGATCACATATTCAGCTAACAAATTATTGCCACCACTGTAATTAAGTGTATTTGCATCATTTTCTTCAAAGTACCAGAGGGGAAGAGAAAGATGCTTATTAGCAATAAGAAATCAAGAAAAAAAATTTTCAAGGTGTCAGCCTCAAGGGGCATAAAACAAACTGCAAAATTCTAATTAAAGGTCGCGGGCTTATGTGTTAGATGTGAAATATCCCCTGACAAACGAATAACCAATTTGTGAATTGGGATTCAGGGGTTTTTGCAAGTTTGTCTCAGTAACGAGACACCTCTAAATTAGTCACTTCCTCAGTACCTAAGGCATTTAGTTTATACATGTAGTAAATTTCACATCAAACTAAGATCAATTTTCTGGTTTATTTTCAATAATTGTGAAATAAATGGATAATTTACAGTTAAGCCTTAATATTAGACATAAAGAACTTATTAATAAGCTTTCAAACTGAAAGCAATTAATACCTGGAAGCAGTGAAAACAGGAAGATACATAAACTGACCCATGCTTTCATGACAAGACGCGTTAGAAATTACAATCTGGCATGTGAAATTACAAATTCAACTATCCACCTAACGTTAACTGTCCTAAAAATATCTGAAAATAGTGAAATTTCTGAATTGAGTCCAACAATCTCCAGCTGACATACAAAGCAAAAAAATACTGAAACGTCTTAAAGATTAACAGGACAACCATAGCAAAAGAAAATTCCTCAATTCTCTTCTGTAAGAAAAGCACAGCTTATTCTGCATGAAACGTGTGTCTCAAAGCTGATTTCAGTTAAATCGGTACAGACGGCAAACATGTCAAACGGAAAAAAACCCTTCTATAAAAGTTTAAGAAAATGTCCATCCAGTCTCTCCCTCATGGGTGAAGCAACATATGCAAAACATTATAGCTGAAGACATTTCTGAATATAATCTAATTTTCTTGGTATTTTGTTCTGTAAGCATGCTACCAAGCATCCAGGCTCTTCCTTACATCTGACAAGCGCTTTACATGCAGCATTGCAAAGTGAATTCCCATTTCTCTCACATTACTTTGACAATGTTTCTTAGAAATCTAAAGCTGGTCTCGCCTTCCTCTTAGCAGTATTTTGCACAAGATGCCTGGCTACGCCACTCGATGAACATGCAATTAGCGACATTCTTTGAAAAAAAAAAAATTCTGAGCTATATAGAAAGGGATTGAAAAATCTTAATACATCTGGACAGCTTCACAAAGTCATCACAACATCTCCATTTACTGTATATCATCTTGGTTAGCTCCTAAGAATTTCCTGCATCTACAGCACAGAAATACATCACCCCATTATGAATCCACATCCTTTTCTCTTCGGAGGCTGGACAGACATCTGCGCTGAACACGAAGCAAATACCAACTCTGTCCTAGGACTTCTGTGTCAGCCGATGCAAAATTGGGCATTAACATTTTTACTACAGCACCACCTTCAAGGAAAGTGATTGAATCCTTTCATGACTGAAGACGTTGCTTTCTTGTTTCCCACAAGAGCCTGTTGTGGGCAATCTTCAGTAAATATGTCATATAGCATAAATAAAAGAACTAACTTTTAAAAACAACTTAATATGTAAGTACCTACAGTATTTTAGCGACGTGTTTACTGATCTGTGGGTGTCTCATCTGTCTGCCAACACAAAGATTTTTTTTTTTTTCTTACCAAAGAGCACTGTAAACTCATGTTCACTCTCTACTCCTTCACTTAAATGAAAGGGTCAGAAGATCCAGGCTGAATGTCAACCCAGCCTTTGTTCAGACCCCAACTACTATCACTAATGATAAAGGTACAGACCTCGCACGGAACAGAGCTGCCTTAGAAATAAATCTCACGCAGTTTCACAAAACAAGTGCCTAATTAGGGCTCATCTGCACCCCTTGCTACAATTTCCAAATGAAATCAAAGGACTTCCAGTCCTCTGTAAACGCGTCTTACATTTAACCATTTGTCTTGAAATACAGACTTCAATTTTAAAATATGCACAGATAGCTAAAGATCAAGTGATCTGAATCTATTTGTGCATATTTAAACACTGCTGCTATCTTAGGATTTTGTTTAATGTTAGTATACCAGTAAATTCCTTGATCTGTAAAGAGTCTGAGATTCTCAGTGAGGCCATACTCACACAGTAGATATTTAATTTATACTATTCACTGGAGGGACCTTTTGAACAATCCTCTGCTTTTGGCATCTCTCAGCTAGAGCATGTGTTGAAAAAACACTTAATTATAGAAAATCACTGGAAAGCTAAAATAGTTCTCAAACTTTTATGGCTTTTCATACTTACTGAGGGTGCCACTGGCTTTTTGGGGGAGGGGAGGAGAAGGGGAATTAAAACACGGGCTTTTCCCCCGGTTGGAGAGGATTCCTATTAAAAAAATGAATCCTACATTTTTACTAAAGTTGCAGAATTCAATCATTTTTGTATGAGCAAATTATCAAGAGGCATAATTGTTAAGCACTACATAAAGGGCACTGAAAACACTCCTATTGCTCAAAAAAAATAAATACCCCCTATTTCTTAAGGTACCGTAACCCTATTTCTAATGACTCCTTCCTCTGCTTAATGTAAAATGCAGCGAAAATTCATCACACTGAGTAATGTACTTATTTTATGCACAAAGCAAAATCCTAAATGTATTTATCCAGTGAAAGTCTTTATGCACATATTTTCTAATACTGATGTGAAAATTAAAACCTTAAGGGTAAATATCGCAGAAACACTAACAAACTTCATTTATTAAACCATGTAAAATAATCCTTGCTCTTTAGTTGCCTACAACAGGATACAGCATCCCAACCAGTGGCACAGGCAATAACCCTGCTCTAGTAAGTAACACAGGAACCTGCTGAAGGCAAAATCAATAGAGCCTGATTCCCAAATTATCTGAATATTTAGTTTTTCAAACATTACACACCAAGATCTTCCAGAGCCAGCTTATCTTTTTCTGCCTTTCTAAGCTAACTGCATAAGTACTGCTTGTAAAAACTATTTGCCCATGCAAAGTGAAATAATCACAATGCCATGCTCATTTACACACAAAATGATTTTGTGTCCCATTGTGCTCACAGTTGTTCAGCTCTCTAGGGGTGATTAAACTAGCTATGCTGCTACAGCTTGAGATGATTTCACTGAATCGTTTCTCCATGAAGTTGCTTCTTTGCTAAGCTGTTATTTTAACCATAAAAGGTAAACAGAAGGCAGTTGTAAGAGCTCCATTCAGCTCCGTGCCCAGGGCTATAACCCTAGGGCAGAGAATGCTGAAAGACTGCAGAATTTTCCAGGGTGTTGCCTTTCTTGCTCTAAAGCCTTCAGGAATACTGTTCATTTAATACACACTCTAGATGATACATTTCAGATCCTACTAAAAGAAAGACTTCAAAAGTGTAAGAACTTTTGGGCGGATGAAGCTTTCCCACCTCTGCACATAGCTCGGGGCCATGGTAACCAATACTGCTGTTGATGTTGGGAAAATACAGTAGAAATAAACTGCACAGAGCAGAGCAGACAGATAGGGACAAGGGAGGTGAAAGGTTGCAGGAAAGAAGCAGGCAGCAGTCTGGAAGGGATAACGAGAAAAAAGGGAAAAGAATGAAAAAGGAGGCGGCTCTGAAGGAGGGACAAAGTTAAATCAAGAAGCAGGCACTTAAAAGACTACAGATGGGAAGCAAGGCTAATTAAGGATGTAAAAGCGCTTTGTTTCTAAAGTTTATTGTTGCCAGGATAAAAATTAATTGAAACTAATGCTGTTATTCACTCGTGCAGTTTAATTCCTTCATGCACATTTAAGACGTGCAATGAAAACTGCAGGTTTAAGGA
>NW_009259237.1:3189362-3189716 GCF_000687185.1 Egretta garzetta
GAAAAAAAAAAAAAAAAAAAAAAAAAAAAAAAAGCACAACATGGCGTCCTTTACTTATTCCCACATAACAAGAAAGGAGATGTCTTAGATGAATGCAAGGAGGGGGGAAAAAAAAAAAAGCCAACCCCGAATCCCCGATCCTGTACATTTTCCGCGCAGCCAATGGTGGTGAGCATTAGCCAGGCTAATGTATTAATTTTGCAGAAGTGTGCCACATCGCATGCAGGAACAGAAATGCAAACTATAGCCTAGAGTGGTTTGAAGTCTACCCCAAACCAAGCCTTCCACTCTCACTGGCGCCAGAGTTTCATTCACAGCCCGCCCGTGTTTTCCATACGCGGCGCTCCCCATTGT
>NW_009259237.1:3190435-3190966 GCF_000687185.1 Egretta garzetta
CCGCGTTCCTTACCTTGAGCTCGGAAGAGATCTGCGAGCCCCGCTCTGGCTTTGGGCTCTGTCGGGTTTGTGTGCGGATGGGCTCAGCTTTTTGCTTTTATTACTATCTTTGCGCCGCAGATCCCGCTGCGATTATTATTATTTTTAAAGCTTCTCCCTCTCCTCTCTCTCTCCCCCCCCCTCTCTGTTTTTGCTGCTTCTTTTTCTATTTATTTTGTGTGTGCCTCTGTGTGTGTGTGTGTGTGTGTGGATGTGCGTGTGTGTGAGGGGAAAAATAAAGCCTTTAAATGAAACTGCCGAGGCTGTTATGAGAAGAAAGGCAATAATCCCGTCTCTAAATAACAGAGGGAAGGGAGAAGAGGAGGAAAAAAAGCGAATTCTTGCTCAGGGCTTTGCAAACGCCTGCAGGGCAGAGGATTAGGCTACAATTAGCTCAGCCCTTTGCTCTCGCCCTAGCTAATTTTGCGATGAAAATTGGATATTTTTCCCTCCTTTTGGTGAAAATCTCCAGATTTATTCTTCCCCCCCCCC
>NW_009259237.1:3191402-3191651 GCF_000687185.1 Egretta garzetta
GGAAGGGGGGGAAAAAAGCTGATTTTAATCATTGTCATTTGGTCTGATGTAATATTTCCCCAGGCATTTTCAACTAGGCATAAATTTTCAGCTCCCAAATAAGTAACACAGGGCACGTTTCTCACATCTCTTGACTCCTCTGTTACAATTAGGGTAGCACCCACTCTGCACTTGTTGATAAACTAGATCAAGTTCAAAATAAATAAAAAAAAAAAAAATAGCCCCGACCCCCCTCCTCCCCCGCAGCAC
>NW_009259237.1:3192270-3200282 GCF_000687185.1 Egretta garzetta
AAAAACTTTTTTCCTAAGGGGAGTTTTTTTTTTTTTTTTTTTTTTTTTAGAGTACAAACTACAGGAGAAGAGGGAAATTTTCTCATTAAAGTTACATCCCTGCAGTTAGTTCAATTACTTGATATATGCAGAAGATGTTGTAAATTTAAAGATTTAAATAGCTTACAAAGATGCCGGAGGCTCCATCAGTTAATTTCCTTAATTTATGGATTTTTAGCTGAGCTTCTGAAATGAAAAGGAGAATGAGAACTAGGTCAGCAGAGAGATTTGCATCCAGAACAGACTAAAATTTGTTTTCCTTGACCATCCCATCAGCACAGGTGTGATCCTTCGCGGGGGTCACTGTCCCCCCTCTGACCTCTGGGCTGGGACTCTCCGCCTCTGAGAGCGCGGCACAAAGGGGTGGATTTTATTCAAAATCACCTCGGAACGGGAGCCTGTCCCCAGACACCTGCTTCACCTGGTCACTGGACAAGGCTGTAGCCTAAGTAGTCTCATTTCCCCAGCAATCTGGTCAACAAGTGGATACGGGGAGGACGAGCTCCACTGTGATGCAGTGACCCGTCACGCAGCCCGAGTTTCACTCAGCTTTTCTGTAAGGGTGCAGGCGGACTATTTGGGATGACTTGGCATCATGATTTTTACTTCCTCTGTGAATTACTATCTGCTAAATGAAAAATAAATACTAGAATCTTGAACAGCAATCAGCATTGTAAAAATAGGATGCCTCTGCACTGAGGCACAGTAAAGAGGAAAGAGAAGCTCTAAAAACACTGCACTGAACAAAAAATAGAAATTGTTTTCTGACTCATCCCAACACATCTGTGACAGGTACCATTTAATTGTGCTGCATGGAAATGGGATGCGTGGCTAATAAAGATTTGTTTTGTTTGTTTGTTTGTAGATCAAAGACACAGTAGCACTTGGGATGAAAAAGGCATGCGCATGGTACATAACTCGTGCGGGATTGTTTTTACGGTATGTAAGAAAAGGACAATGTACTTGAGAGCTTTGAGTTTTTTCTTGCCTGTATTAATGTTGAAGGTAATAAAGGTACGCGTTACCGCTCTATATGCACTCACTCATTTCTTTCTTCTCACTCAAGTGTGTGAATGCCTTTCCGTTGTTGTGTTTCAATATGTATGAATATATACATATGAATTAATACTTAAAAGATTGATATAAACTAAACAGTTTTAGGAAGCAACACTGCAATGTGATTAGTATTGGTGTTCATGATTTAACATTTCTTTTCCCACTAGATGAAGTTTCTAAGATTTGCAAGGTACGTGTCAAGGACGGGTATATAAATGGATTTTTATTTATTCACAACTCCAAGACTAATTGCTTCTCTTTGCCTGAAGGCCAAGAGATTGGTTTTAATATGACACTTCAAAAGTATTCATAGAACTACAGAGATACTAAGTGTCATTGTTTGAGAGAAATCTCGCTATGCTACTTGTGACCCTGAAAATAAAATCTTCCACTGTATTTTGAATCCTAATGTTGTTTTTCAGAGTTTCACTTAAAGCTCCACTATTAAGAAGTGTACAAAAGAAAATATTAAATAGTATGTAGTGAACAAAAAAGAAGAAATACTGTTAGAACTGAATATAACTTATTTTCTCAACAGCTCTATTATCCTCCCTATTCAAGCAATCCAAAATTTCTAACAGAAGATTCCTGAGCTTGGTTGCAGGATATTATAATTAAAAGTTATAACTTATCATAGGTGTTTTGAAAGTTCTTGGCCAAATGCCCAGCATGTGTTTATTAGGGTATTAACTACTCCAAAATAAATATTTTGGATTTTTTTCTTACCAGCAGTTCTTTGTATTCTGTGCAGATGCTTAAAAATGGAATCGGACAGAACCTTTCTGTAACCTGTTTCTTTTATCTAATTATTCCATAGTTCACTTCCATTTTTTCAATAAGCAGGTAAAAAATGTATTGGCACTCTTAAGACAGTGTGAAAGAGAAGCCCATAAAGGACCCCAGCTCCTTTTTCTCCTTTTTTTTTATGTCTTCCAGAAATAACAAATTGTGTATATTTTACAGGACAGAAAATGACTAGATTGTGAAAAGATACAGATTCGAAGGAATATAAATTTCCTATCAAAAAGATGTTCCAAATATATTTTGAAATGATCAGATTTTAAATGTATTTGCTGTGTAAAAGAAAGTATCAGTAATTGAAAAATAGCGTCAACCTCTTCTACGCTGTGCTATATGTATTAGAGTAACAACAGCTTCGTTATTGTTCTTGAAGGCCCTGTGTGGATTTATGCTGGTAGGCCTCATCCTATTTTAGTCCTTACTCTTTTCCTTACATTATGTGTCTTGTCTTGAGCTTTGAGCCTGATTTCAGGACTTCTTACATTACATATCTTAACCTGAGGCTTGATCCTGGCTTCCTGGCGATGATACCGATACTCCCACTGACTACAAAATGTGCAGGGAGAAATCCAGGGACTGCCTGACACTCCTCTCTAAAACACACCATGTTCTACTGGTCATTTTAAGATAAAGCAGTAAATAAGAGAGAAAATGGATCATTTCATGAAATGTTTAAAGCAGATAAATGAGAATTAGGGGTTTGTTCCTTTAAAACAAAGGAATCGATGTCGATGTATACATTAATACACTTCCCAATCACAGTTAAGACACTGCTGTAGTCCTGATGGACTTCTGTTTGGGGAGAGAGGATTTGACCAACAAATTGGTGCTTCAAACGTAGTTGTTGGACTCTGGCACACCTGCGTGACTTTGTTGCCTTCAGTGAGGTTTCATGGCTGCGACTGCGTTTAGCCCTGTCCCCTAGACCACAGAGGCACCGGAGAGAAACACATCCGAATGCAGAGAGTAGGCAGCTGCGGATCCCGTGACTAGCACCATCGCTCCCGTCACTGAGCAGAAGGTGTGGAAGGCTGATGTTACAAATGCGTTGAGCCGCCGGAAAGGTTTGTTCTTGTGAGATACCTGAAAATACTAAGCACCTTGAAATCCCAACACTCGCTACAGTCAGTTGACATATAAGGAATAATAAAAAGGAAGAATTAAGCACATCTCCCAGTTGAAGCAAGTTTTCAAGCCAGTTGCAGTGCCAATCATTCTGCAATAGGAACTTGACCCAGGGTTTGCTAATTAAGTCAAATCATTGTTTGTCATTTGTAGGCAGATAAGGGGTTTACTGGGAGCAGTAAGCATGACCATGCAAAGAACAAAATCTGATCATTAGGAAATCACTAAGTCTTGTCACTCTTTTCCCTTGAATGCTCTTCTATTCTTTTCAAGAAACAGCTTGCTGCTGAGTGAGTTTACAAACCATTACTTTATTGACTAAATACAGATGGACTGTTTTTAAAACTATCCATTATCCAGCGCCTAACTCATGACAACAGCATGATACAAAGAAATAATAATCTACACTGGAAGGCCAAGATGAAATAGCTTGTCAGGAAATACAGTATAGGAAAGGTTTGCCTCTCTCTTCTGCTTCCAACTGTTCTAAGCCAAAAATAGTTTCCGAAATGAAATTTACTTAATCAAGATGTCCCATGTTAGCATTCAGCATGGTGTTTCTCAGCTTTATACATTGCCATTTTGTTGTGTGCTCTCACTCCTCTTCTTAAGGGGCTACAATACCAAGGAATATTTTTAACCTGTTTAAGTAACGTGCATGGCATTAGCTTTTAGCTACTTATTTAATAAAGCTTATCCATATAATATATGTCACGGAGAGGAAAAAACATTTTTATGGCTGAGCATAATCCATTCATTGGTTTATTAGAGACACAAAGTACTCTGAAGAATGTCACAAATCCACATGGTGTCCCTGAGAGCTTGATTTTTGCATATGGATCGCTGACTTAGCTGAACGATGTATAAAATCCTGTGTAGCCAGGCAGCTCCCAACTGAATACACTTCTAAGGGAGGTTATATGCATTGCTTCTGCTAGCAAAGGTCTGGAATATGTTAAACTGCAAAAATATCACTTAACAGAATACAGAGAATGAAGAAAAGAGCCATAATGGTCCTTTTGTATCAAATCATTCACTGTTTTGGGTTCTTCGGGCACAGGCACATCTAGACTTATAGGTGAATTGCTTCTTATTTACATAGCAGCGTTTTAGCACACTTTTTCTTTGGCAAATAACAGACTGAGGGGTCTGGATCATGCAAGGCTGGGGCAGAACCTGAGAGAGTGGCAGCTGAATAAAGCATCATGACAGTGGCAGGAACCTGGAAGAAAAAGAAAATGGAGCAAATTTTTACAGATACAGAGGGCCTCTGTGATTCTTCCAGAAAGGGACGGGGTAGTCAAAGAAAGACCAGAGAAAGTCTAATTTTAGTGGCAAGGAAGGGAATATTCTCAACTGCTCTACTTCCAGACCTGTTCTAAATGAAAGACGGTACAAGCTATTTGGTCCCCCAGACAACAAGCTGAGCAGGTAGATAAATTCTCCTGGGAGGCAAGGGAATGACTTCTTGGGTGCTAAAACAGAATCTGAATTTCACACCATGTGAAGATGGAATGAAGCACACTTTTATGTTGCAAAATACCTAAATAACAGAAAAAACCACACAACTGGAAGGCAGAAATTAAAAAAATAATTTGAGATTGTGATGTTCATCTGTTGGATGAAATTAATAGTGAATTGGAGTTTGTGGGACTGCGACTAACTTGGAGATTGAGACACACCACAGAACAAAACTCATTACTGCTAACAGTATGAAAAGGGAGCATTAACAATGTTGTGGTCTAGGATTTCTGCATCCTAACCCCCTGATGGTTATCCCTGCCCACCTGTGACGCAGGCAGGCTCAGCTGGAGCGTTTCCACCACACACTGTGGTGGGAATGTGCTCCTACCAAATGGGTGATGCATAGCAGTGCTGCTCTTCCTGGCCTGCCGGGGAGGAGAGCTGAGCTGCAGCCTCCGTGACATTGTTTTCGCACAAAGGAGACGAGAGCTCTGAACCTGGCCAGCTGAGTGAGAGCCTATCCAAATCCCGCTACGCCAGAGACCCTTGGAAAGGAGGCAGTATGTCAGACATATGGCAGAAACATGCTGTGCTCCAGCCATCCTCAGCTAGCGTATGGTCTCCCGAGTACCACTGCCAGCTGGGCTCTAATTTACACTGGGCCTGAGAATCAGGGACCTTAGCAGTCTCCCTGATGGTCTCTTCTCCTTTGCTTCACTGATTTCAGATATGCAGATATTTGGAGCTTTTCATTTCCCCTGCCTGGCATCCTTTCAGGCAGACACAGGGGCATATACTTCTTTACTCAAACAGCTTGTTTGGTTGAAAAAGCAGAGACCAATATTCTGTGAGAGTAAAATTTCAGAACCCTGACTCTGTAAAAATATTAATATCCATGGTACCACCTCAGATGTTGTGCAAGTATGTGAAGTTAATAAAACAAATGTCCCCAAAAGTCTGATATAGAAAGAGCATTGCCAAGTAGAAATCATACTTACCTGTTCTAACGGGTATTTTCAAGGACACGTGTGCTGTGGCATTGTTTTTCATGGATTTGCCCTCTTAACTTCTGAAGCATTGGATTAGTCCACATTTCCAGAAAGAGAAGAGCGGGATGCCTTGTTTCTTGTTGAAATAAACTCCTTAAATTTAAGACGCACACTTCTCATCAAGGAGTATATATTGAATGGTGCACAGAGGAGAGAATAACCAAAGTCTTCGTTAAACTCGTTTAACCTTTAGTTCAAGTGGTTTATTACAATGCCATGGGATTTTCCACCTTGTAGTCAGTCTTCAGTTTGAAAGGTTATTAAAGGAACTCAAATTTGTGTTTTTATATCCAGCTTTTAGTTTGCAATTAGCCTTTGAGATGTGGAACTTGTAGAAGGAAGCTGTAAACAGATGAGTTCGATACAATTTGAAATAAAAATTATTCAATCTGGCTGGACCCAGCATAGTGTCCTTCTTTAAAATAGTTTGTAGCAGCAATTACATGTTTATGGCTTTTTTCCATTTTTGGAACATTATACTTGTTCTCCTGTATGCAAAGGACCGGTGTGCATGTTTAATATTTTTGTGAATGTTATTCAGTTAAGCTTTCTGTTGTCAAGACATCCTCTTGGAAAAAAGTGCAGGTAAATTTTCAGATGTGGTAGTCTTTGGTGAATAAAGGTATTCAAACAGTCCTAGAGTCAAACAGTGTTTCACATTAATCCCTTATTTCTGAATGCACTGCGTTACGTGTAATACAGGAGATCAGCCTTGACTGCTCATCTGCTTGCTCAGAAGTGGCTCTCCTTGTAGAACCTCATCTTGGGAGTTAGTTTCTAGACAGGAACCTCCTGTTCCTCACAAGATGATATTCCTGAGTTATGACATAACCAAGGGACCTGCTGGCTAGCAACTGTCTTTCCTCTCAGGAACTGGTGGTCTAATAGTGAAAGGATAAATTAACTGAACAAGTGGAAATGATCTTCAGTCAACAGGACCACAAAGGTGTCCAAGGCCACATAAGCCCATCTACATCACCACGACCCTCCAGTTCCTTCCTTTCGCTGCTTTTCTGTGCAATTCTTCTGTCTTATTTCAGATGATACTGCGAATTTTTGGAGCAGAGATGCTTTACATGGCCCAGCACACTGGGAACTCGTTTCTCACCTGGATGCCAGTGCTCACAGTGTGATGGCTTACAAGAGTCACGCCTCATTGTTTAGTCTGGAGAAAAGGAGGCTGAGGGGAGACATTGCTCTCTACAATTACCTGACAGGAGGTTGTAGTGAGGTGGATGTTGGTCTCTTCTCCCAATTAACCAGCGATAGGGCGAGAGGAAATGGCCTCAGGTTGCATCAGAGGAGGTTTTGATTGGATATTAGGAAAAATTTTACTGAAAGAGTGGTCAAACATTGGAACAGGCTGCCTGGAGAGGTGGTGGAGTCACCATCTCTGGAGGTGTTAAAAAAATGTGTAGACGTGGCACTTCAGGACATGGTTTAGTAGGCATGGTGGTGTTGGGTTGATGGTTGGACTTGATGATCTTTTCCAACCTTGATGATTCTATGATCAGCTCTGGTGAGGTGATTAAATGATAAGGGATGCGAGTAAGAATTACACTTGGGTCTGCACAAGGATCCCATATTGCTTCTGCATTTGCTGCTTTTCAGAGTTTCACTCTTCAGTCACAGGCCTGAAATGCAAATGCAGACTTTTCCCTCAGGTGGGCCGGATATTTACTTGCTTTTCACAAGCATCTACATCCATATTCCCAGAATGGCGGAGGGGGGGAGCTTTTTGACTGTGAAAAGGGCAGTTCTTCCAAGAGGATTAAAGGTTCTTCTTTCATGCATCTGGAGAACGATAAAGCAGGGAGGGTGACTGCTGCAGTGGCTTCCCCAGGGTCGGTGATGGAAGAGGCAGGGAAGCCGCTCTCCTTTCCTTTCCCCTTCTCTCTCCATTTGGTGGAACCAGTAGGAAACTGGTCTGGCTTAGGGGAAGGAGGAGGACTTAGAGGCCTCTCTTAGCAGGCCTCTCTGCCACAGTCTTCCTCCTCTGTCCCCTCTTTGGCCCACTACACGTATTTTGCCCTTCATTCCCCAAATGAAGACCCCCCCTGTCCGCATTGTTCTCCCGCTTGGCAGCTCTGCCGTGGTAGAATATCAAGTCCCCGTCTCTCTTGTTATGCTACAGGAAACTAAAAATATCAACCCCACTGGAGTTACTTCTACATTAAAGATGTAAGTGAAATAAAAATCACTTTCAGAGCTTTTTATTTTTTATTTAATTTTTAATTAATCTTAATTAATTTGAATTTTGAAGCGATCTGAAAAATAGTTTTAAATGAATATATATATATATATATATCAGGTTGGGTTTTATTTTTTTTTTCTCCATTTCCAGTGCTGAGAGCATGCATAATGCAGGACAAGTGCTGTGGCTCCCCGTTTGTATTGCAGAAGTCGCGACTTTGGGCAGGACTGGCAGGGGGGACCGGAGGGCCGGGTGCCCCCATGTCGGCCGGCCTGTGCGGGCGA
>NW_009259237.1:3200414-3215107 GCF_000687185.1 Egretta garzetta
GGACGAGCCTGGGGAAGGGGGCCCGGCGCTTTGAGGGGCTCCCTGTGGGGCTGCGGTCCTAGCACTGCGGGGGGCAAGGGCCTGGTGCTGCGGAGCAGCCCCTGGGGCTGGGGTCTTGGCAGCGTGGGGGAGCCTGAAAGGCAGGTGCGGCTGGCGGTGCGTTGGGTGTGCCGCCCGGTGTGAGGTAAAAGCCCTGTGTGAGCAGGCGGTGGGGCTGCGGGCCGGGGGACTGGTGCTAAGCGTAACTCCCAGCAGCCTGCAAGCGTGAGAGGCATGAGGTGTCTGGGGAGCTGCTTGGAGAGCGCGGTCCTCTGAGAGGTAGGAAGTGGTGGTGTTTCTAATTAATGCCTGTGTGGTTGCCTAATCTGTGTTACGGGGCTCTCATGGGTGTTGTAGCAACAAAGGTATATTTTAGGGTTCAGTTAATTAAAAATTACTTATACATCTGCCTAGGTCCTGTGCTGCACTTAACTAAACTCTGCTGTTGTGCCCTACCACAGAAGAAATATACCATATTTATACAGTTACAGCAGGAGTTTGACTAACCTGTAGAACTCCTTCTCTGCTCATTTCGGTCATTCCTCACTGGATGCTAAATGCTTGCTTTCCTCCTTCTGCCAGCTGAAGTAGTTGTAGTGGGGGGGTAGGACCAATACCTGCTTTTAGCTGTCTTGGTGGAGGAGCAGCTCCCTAGATTCTTGGGGAGAGTAATGGTGCTGGCTTCTGCTGCAGGTCTGGCTCTTGAGTGGGCTACACTACTCTTGTAACTGCACTTGGTTGTAGGGCTAAAGTTTGTAGTAGGCTTAAGGCTTTGGATGTGCCTACATGCTGGGGTAAAGTTTTGTTGGGAGTCCTCAGGAGAAATGCTAAGATGGTATGAATTAGCTTCTGATTTCATTTTACTGTGAGTTTTATTTTTTTCTGGGGCTAATTTCAAGTACATATGGAATTGTCTAATATGTGTTTTCTTTAGCTATATGGATATATACTTATAGAAGCTCAGTATCAGTAGGACACTTAAATACATGCCTGTAGTGAGGATGTGCCAGACTTGTTAGCAGTAGTGTGGTTCAAGCAAATAACTTGATTAATAAGGCCTGATTTTTACATACAAGTGTGCGTGTATTTATTTTGGAGTTAATTCCTTTTTGAGACCGAAAATAAGGAATAAGGTCTCTCCCAACAAGCTACATTGAAAGGAAATGATCTAGGAGTTGGATTCAGTATGTATAGTGACTGAACAAACCTAGCCATCCAGGTATCTGTAAGCTCTAGAGTTTCACGCTGCATTGCAAAGTATGGCAAGCTTTTCTCAGCTGTTGGTGCTTTTTCTTTTTTTCCTTTTTTTCTTCAAGGAATACTGTGCCAACACTGCTGACACTTGGCTTCCCAGAATTAGATGTTGAATTCAAGTGTTTGAATCCTGAAATCATACTACAATTTCTTAAATTCTTTGTGGCCTATGCAAATTAACAGAGTAGTAAGTAAAATTCTGTTTGGTGAAGAGAAATACTGCATTCGTAAGATAGGAATGGACACAGTATAGGAAATTACTAGTCAGTTCTAAGAAAACGTGGGAGCAAACTCCTTAAATGGGATAATAAGCACTTTAAGTTCTTGCTTTTATCAAAAAATGTTCCACCCGGTACTTTATCTTGAGGTTTTGCACTTTTTTTCTATAAATACAAAAAAAATAATTCTCTTTGTTGAAGAACATAGTGAAAAATATCTATTCCTAAGTACAGATATCTGGAAAAGCTTGCCAATCTGCAGTTGATGTTTGGAAGCAAAGCATGATCCTTCTTGAGCATTTTTGAGGAAAAGGATTACTTAATCATGCGAGATTACTTTCTATTATTTTGAGAACAGTTACTGATTGTATAAAAAAAAAAACCACTAAGAGTGCTTCTATCTCATTTCACAAATGCCTCTTATGAAGATTGTCTCTGATTGTGGAAGCTGATTTGTAGTCTTAGGAATTGAATTTCTTGGCCATCTACTTGTGTAGCTTAAAAGAAAATCTTCAGTTTGAGGAAAGTACCAAAAGTACTTGTCTTGGTATCTAGATCCGCGGTCACTGTATGCTGCATAGAATAATTTTGTGAAAATACTGGTGTTTTCAGGGATAGCTGCTTGCCTCTGCATGGCTTGCAAATGCTGATCCTCTTACAGATTTGATGACTCTTTTAACATGGGCAAAAACAATCAAACAAAAAAAACCCCTGATGGTATTTAACAGTGCAATTAGTAGAACAGCTCCTGTAGTGTTCTAGGGCTCCTACTTCTCATAATCTCCTTACTTGAAAAACATTGTATTGGTTCAAGAGTGTGTATGGGGCTGTAGTTAAATATGTTCATTGGACAAATTGAGTTGTCACAAGCTGCATAAAGAGTGTTTCATCCTTTGCAGAGCAACTGTGGAAGCAATAATTTTAGGACCAAAGCTCACTGGCAGCTCCGCTTAAAGCAGAGCTGCTGCAATTAAAACATGGGAAGTTTTTAATAAGAATTAATTGGGGGCAGATGAAACTGTATATGCCCACTTATTGGTGAGAATTATAGCACACTTGCTACATTCTATGCAAATAACAGTTCTTGGCTCTTCTGTTCATGTGCTGTTTTGTCCATCCTGTAACTTAAAACTTTTCACTGTAGTAGTTCCATTAAGAAATCAAGGGAGGAATTACTTAAGCAAGGAAGACCAAAGCCAATCTTGCACAGATAGCTGGTGATCTAGTGGATATTTTTTTCTCAAATTCAGAACTTGTATGAACCAAGTTTTGGCCTCTGTTCATCTACAGTAAACTTGGTCATGCAATTTAATGCAGGTGTTTTGTGGTGCCTGATAGTTATGCTAATAAAGTGCTATTTAATTTTTACAGTGTTAATGGCAAAACAGAATAGCTGTGGCTTTATTGTGTTGGAGATTTTTAGTATGTTATTTATAGATCTGAAACCTACAAGATATGATATAAAAGCCTTCAATATGAAAAATGTTACATTTCTGAGCAGACAGTGAGAAAATTGCCTTTTAGAGGTCAAAACTCCCAATGCCTCTGGCAACATGGCCTTGATGTCATTTGACAGGGTGGAAACACAGCCCTTCATGGGAATAAACAGCCAATACCTGCATGATTCATTTCGTTAGGAGGGTTCTCCCATTGTTGCTAGGCAATATTTGCTAGGTGGAGTTAAAAAAAAAAACAAACAACAAAAACCCCAAAACCCAACTGCTGTCTCATCAGCATAATACTTTTTGTAGGTTGTCTTGCTATTGATACTTACTTTTATTCTGGGTTTGTTTTTTTAATTAGGTGGTCATTTCTCCTTTCTGCAGAATTAATAGCAGAAGCATCACCTGAATCCAAATAGATACCTTCCCTGCTGAGAGGCAGGGAGGGGAAGAGGTGGGAAAGGGTTGTCACCTGGTTAGCAGAAGGTTTCCTTTCTATCTTTCTCCCCCTGTACCTTCTTAGAGCTGTCTGTTTGGAAATGCTCAGCTGTGTTGTGATGTGCAATTCTTAGAGAAGAAACATGGCAGAGACCAGCAGACATTCATTTGAAATGATTTTCATTCACTGCATTCTGGAATGGACTTGAAAGCAGGTCTCAGAGGCAACTTGTATGTACCAGTTTGTCTTACATATTTATTTATGACAGACTTGAATCTTCAGGATGGTATTCTATCAAGTGACATACCCACTCAGTGTGATGTGTGTCTAAAAATAGGTCATTGTCAAAGGACAGGAAAGGAATTGTATAAACTTATAAGCTAAACCGTTGCAGTCTAGTATAATAGCACACTGGCACACTCTGAAGCTGAGGTAATGCTGTGTTCAAAATTATAGCTTTCCATGGATTATTTTTCTAGCATAATATATTAGCATTGCATTTATCAAACTAGGAGAAGGCTGGTTGCAGACTCTAAAGATAGCTAATGCTAACGGGCTAGTCCTGACACAGCAGTTTAGAGATAGTTCTCAAAGTGAAACAAACCAGAGGTCATCTCAGAAGGTAGCAGAGTTGGACCAAACTTTGCTCTTGTGCTTAAAATACCACTGATTTAAAAACAAACAAACAAAATAAAAAACCAAAACACCAAAACAAAACCACCTCATTTTTCATGTGTTAAATCATACTATACAGCATTAATTTAATGCTGGTATTTAGGCATTTGGGTTTGAAAAATAATGTTCCTGCTTTGTGCTTTTAGCTGATGTGAATGGGATTTTTTTCTTTTTTCTCTTGAGTGAGTATTGGCAGGCCTGAAAAATAAAACCACTGAGAAATGATCCTGTTTAAAACCAGGGCATCAGGAAAGGGATTTTTGTCATCTTAAGTAATCTGTTGATGCATACAAATGTGTGGTTTTGGACTGTAACAGAGCAATGCAGTTTTTTTCTGGTTATGACAGTGTAACTACTACTATGTAAGGAAGGCCTGGAACTTAGCTACACAAGTAATGCGTGTACTAGTGTTTAACTGCACTGTTGTTACTGCAAACCAAATACAGGGACTAATATTTAATTAAGGAGAGACTGTGGAACTGGTCAGTAAAGGAACAAGTACATCTGTATAGAGGGTTATATTAATAGGGTTTGAAGCTACCAGGTAAAGGGGTAGGCAAGAAATAAAGGGGAAGTGTGACACCTGGTGGAAAGATGGTATCAGGAGCAAGAGATCCATTAATGATAAATAGGCTTATTTGATGTGAAAATGCATTATGTGATGTTTGAAGACATGTATACCACTGCTGCAGATGAAACTGGGGTGAGTGACTTATTTTGTGGTCTCACGGTTCATATTGTCCAAACCAGGAAAGGTGGCAAGCTGATTATATTCTTAATAAATAGTGTCCTCTTCTTCTAAGATAACATAAGCTTTCTCTGTTAAGTAGCTTCCCCAAACCCTTAATCTACACTAAAAATAAATTAATATGGTACAGGCTTAACTACCTTTGAAGATGCAAGTAATTTTTCAGAAAAGTTCATCGTAACTATAGTGAAATATTATAGCAATTTTTTTGAAGCTTAAGTTCTTATTGAGTCTTCTGTAGTACTACTTCCAGGTATAAGTCCCAAATTGCCAGGACCATCTGCTGCTGTGTAGCCCTGCTTGTTAGACTGAGAGATACTGGTCTGCTACGGCCTTGGAGACACAATTGCAGGACCCTAGCATTGGAGCCCCTGTTTGGTTTCTGTTCCCTTTCAGCCGGTTGGATGTTGTGAGCATGCTCTTCTGCAGAGTGCAGGAATACTGTAATGTTGCATGCATAAGGGAGGAGAAAAAGGGGAACAACTCTGTAAAAGAGGAGGGAGGGAAAAGTGGAGATACCGCTTTCCTGGTGTCAAATTCCTAGAGTTAGAACTTGCTGTCCTTCAGCCAGTGGAACTTGCATGAATCAGGGTGGGCTCAGAGCTGCAGAGATCTTGCTTTATTATGTTTATTTCCAAAGTGTTATATTATGTTGTGGAAAACCAGTCTGCAATTCATTGCAAAACCTTTGTAGTAAGGATGTTCAGGAAGCTCCTAGCTCAGCTGAGACGCACAGGGGAAAGAAAATAAAAACCCCTCATCTTAATCTTTCAGCTCTGCTTTAAAATGTCTGATTCTTCTGAGGTCTCATTCCATATGGTATTGATCATCCCATGTCACTGAGATTTTTCTATGTTATGACTTTGGTACTGAAAGATTGCTTTATCCTAAACATAGCAGAAGTTCAATCACAATTCTGCTTTGTAGTTCAGGCTCATCTCCGGTGCATAGCTGCCCCCCCAATCGTGGGATTTTTCCACTTCATCAAAAGGCAATAGGTCTTGAGCTTGTCTTGTTCTTATGTGTTTTTCTTCTATTTTTAATGTTAGCATATCACTTGCTAGAACAATATATTATAAAAATTCTGTACTGCTGTTGGCAGTGACTTTTTCTTGCTTTGGGGGCAGACTCCATCTGCAAGTTTTTTGCCTGCTTGTTCAGAAATAATGCTTTTTGGGAATTGGCCAGTTCAACCAGGGAAACTAGTTAGTAATTACCTAAAACCACAAATCTAACTTCAGTTGTTCAGTACCAGCTGGAATGGTGCAACATTGAAATGGGATAGAGCCACCTGAGGTTCTTGGTCAGCATTTAGCATTAGCGTGAGTAACCCGTTCCTTCAGGTTACCTGATTTAGTCACAAATTGGGTGACCTTTATGAACTGTGATGGTTTAGTACCATGATTAATAAAATACACTGTTTACTCCACAGAGCGAACTGTTCAGCTGTGCTAGCAGAACTGAAATGCAGCTTCCATTAATCAGTTTTTGCTAATCTAAATGGGTTTGAGTGGAAGAAGGCCTATGGTGAAAAGTTTGCTGGTACACTACTGCACTTTAGTTCTGTGTTGAACACTTCCTTCCCAATCTACCTCCTCCTCATCAGTGTGGCAGTAATTACCCTTTTCTGTTTGTGTTTGCTGCGATAGACTGCGTAGATACTCTCGTACTCGTGGAACCACATCAATTAAAATCAGTTAAAACTCCCAGTTACTGTACTGTCATACAAAGACTATATGTAGGCCAAGCTTCAGTTTCTTCATGAGATGCTTGGTTTACATTTTATTGGGTGGGAGGGAAACAAGCCTTATGGTCTCCTTCGGGGAACCTGGTTATATCAGTCAGTAGCTTTCTGAACATTATTGTGCAGTGTGTAGATAGAGAAATGGCCCTATAGAATCATAGAATGATTTGGGTTGGAAGGGACCTTTAAAGATCACCTAGTCCAACCCCCTGACTATTAAAAAGGGGCAGATGCTCTAGTTTAACTGTTTTGGAAATCTAAGTGAGAAACACAGTTTTTAGCCCGGTTATTTTAAGAGGTCTCTAGACCTAACCTAAACAACCAGAAATTCTGATTGACCTGAGAGCAGGACTGACAAGCTTTGGTTCTCAGCTCTGTGTTGGTGAGGAGGTAATTCTCCTTCTTGCTAAAGTATAACTGGTGATAGTACTCAGCTTGTGCTAGCACAAGGTGCTTTCTTAAGTGCAAATGTGATCTCAGTCTGAAAATATTAATAAATTCACTGAATAGACTTCCTTCTGTAGTATACAGTTATAAGCCCTTCATCTTTGCCCAGAGCATCTACTTAGATATCATAAAGTGAAAATATTCTTAATGTCACTAAATGAGAAAAAAATGAACATATTGCCTTGGAGAGAAACAAAATGGGGAGGGGGATTGAGGAGGGGAACAGTATAGAATAATATTTGCTGCACTCTTGTGGACACTAGGAGAAAAATGTCCTTGTTTTTCTGAGAATAACTTAAAAATGTGTTTGTATCAACGTTGCAGCTTCTTGGTAACTATTTTAAATTTCCGACTATGCGGATACGATATACAGCCTTTGAGAAAGCTGATAGCTTGCATTTGTGCGTCTTGGTCTCCATTACTGGTACTGATGACTGCGGGTGTATGGTAGCTGTTCTGGTAGTGTGTGTTGGGGGAAGAGGAGGAAGGGTTCCTTGAGAACCTTTTGCAAAAAAAAAGAAAAAAAAAAAAAATCTGATGGAAGCCAAAAGTCATGAAAGTAGGATATGAAACTTGCTTATGGAAATATACCACTGGATGCCACTGTTGCTTCATGGAATGTCATAGTAAAATAACATCAGCTCTGATTATTTGAAAAATTCTGCTTTTCTTTCACTCATCTTCTTAGTTCTTTATTACTTTAATCTTTGTTCATATCAAAGGAAAGGAGAAATCATGCCCCACTTATTCTCTCCAGCAACATGGTGATTCGGTTCCCATATCTAGAAGTGACAGCTTGTCATAGGAAAGAAAAAGGAATGACACAAAGTTTTGTCTTTTCTTTTTTTCCCCCTTCTAAGGTAAAATCTTCTTGAAAAGAAGAAAGGTTCAGATGAAAGAGCAGCCAATTTTCCTTGTGACTAAATTCCTTCTCTCTGGCTCTGAATCCTGTGTTAATCAGAACTAGATTTGGACACTGAGCCTTTATTCCTGTTTTAATGTCATCCTAGAGAGCAGGGCAGGAGGTCGCTTTCACAAATGCCTGTTTATTTCCTTTCCCAAGTGTTGGGTATTTTGTACTTGAAAGAATGTTTTTTGCTTGTTACAATTTTTTCTTCCTTGAGGGAAGCAGGGAGGGTGAAGGTCATCAGGTGAATTTTTGATGGCTGTTGCTTGTTTTCACAGGCTCACTTCTAATCACCTGATTAGCAACTCTGGGAATTTTCTCTAAGTCATACAGTGGTTTTCTTGTATTTTGGTTTTTTTGACTGAAGCAACCCTGAAAATTTAATTTAATTAAATGAAAAGAAATCAAAATCCAAAAATCTGAAGCCTAATTTTCAGATGGTTTGGTTTTTTTATATTGTGTTCACCTAATTCCTATGCTTTTCTATGGGAGAAGAAAAAAATGTTGGAAAAAACCCGTGAGATGAGACTTTTCTAGTGTCATGGTGGTATGTGCAGTCTGCTAGCTTGGCTTCCTCAGAGACAGGGACCACCTTCTGCTGTGCACCTGTTTAATTGGGTAAGCCCTAAATATTGTTGGTTCCATAAAGTGCTAGCCTAATTAATGACAGTAGAACTGTGGAGAAAAGGCAAACACAATGGAAATGATCTGTTGAGAGGGCTCTGAAGGAAAAAGAAGCAATAGCCATGCAGCTCTGAGAAAGCACGTTTATTCTCTCTGCAAGCTGGGCGGGAGAAGGCAGACAGCAGGGCTTCAGCCCGGAGGCCTCCGCAGTGCCATGGAAACGGCACAGGAGCACCGCATCCCTCCGGCTCCCCAGGCCTTGTGGCTCTACTGCGGATTTAGAGGCGGCAGCACCCACGCAACCTGTGTGGGGCTGCAGGAGGGGGGAGGTTAAAATGCATGTCTGTTCTGCAGCTTCACAATTGGTTTATAGGGCAAATTAAGGGAGAGGAGAAGCAGCAAGTAAATGTGCAAAGTTCATTGTCAAAGGTGGCAGCTGCAGCATGATCCCCTGTGCTGGATGTCAGACAGCTAGCATGCGGTTTAATTATGCTACTGATAACTCTCCTCTGTCTTCTGGAACCTGGGCTGAAGTTTTTCATGGATTAGATGTTGTAATCTCAGTTTTCCAGTGATCAGACTGGATGCTAATGTTGCATCGTTGTAGGTACTGAAGGGAAGCCTGCCAGCAGAGCTGCTACTGTTGTTGATGCTGCATAAACTTGTAGCAGTGACCCAGATAACATTGTGACTGACACAGTAAGTTACAGTGTCAGGAGAAATAAATGTCTCCTGCAGCCCCTCACAGAGCTCCAGCTGTGCCATGGTACCTGCCCTTAAGCCCCATCTACCCAAGAAACTTACTCACTGCTGATGGGCTGTGGGACTTGCTGGGCTTTGCTCAATTGTGAACTAGTTGTATATGTGGGTTTGGAAAATACACCATGTTTGCAATTATGTGGAAATTATGGTCATTTAGTGTACTTCTTAAAGGACCTCTCCAAAATGGTTGTCTGGGCTCTGCCATGTCTGTTGAGAATTCCTAGCAGTCACTTAAGCATGACAGCTCTCTAGAGAGCACTCTTGTGGTCTCTCCCCTTATCCACCACACTCTGCTCTGTTCCTGCTCTGGCTTACACCTGGGAGGGGGACTAGTGTTTAAATTATCCTTCCTATAGTTCTGCAGTCATCTATGTTTTCATTTCATCTCTGTCCTGAGGTTGAAATCGCAAGTTCTCATTTATGTTATGCTATGCAAAGAGAAGGTTCTCCCTGTTCTTACTAGCTTGCAGTAGGACTGGTTTCATTGCTGAAGAATACTAAGTGGCTGTGCTGTGGCTTGATGTTGTGGGCTTGCTCAAACAATAAAATATGAGGTACAGCAAGATGAAAGGAGCAGACATCTTGCTGGTATATTTGGACAACAGACTAAATAGAATATCACTATCTTTTGTGATTTGCAGCTCTCAGAAAAATCGCTCGGAGAAAACCAGCTAAATGAAGTTTGACTTTTGCATGTGAAGGCCTGGGCTTTTACATATAGTGTAAACTGGGGAAAAGCGAGCAAGATAGAACAGAGCAGAATTCAAGCCTGGGTTCTTGAGGGGTTGTGGTGAGATTAGCTACCTACCTAATGTAGTGGGCAAAGCCAGAGAAAGAATAAAAAAAGCATGTCATGCAAATGAAATACTTAAGCTGCTGCAGCCTCTCCTCCCTGCCTCCCCCTGCTGAATTTATGCTTGCTTCATCCCTTGTTCGTTTTGGAGTGCGTAGATGCAGAATACCACTGCTGAACACTGTCCCCAGGCTTCCTCTTTACTGTCATGTATGTATATGCTAAGATCAGGCATGCTTCCACAGTCCTGGGCTCCTTTTGAGTGTTCCTTAAGTGTACAGAATTCAGTCACTACTGCACTGGGACTCTCTTGAAGGTAAAAACTACTGATTTGTAGCTGTGACATCTTTTGTTAAATGGAAACCTTAATACATTTATACAGTAAACCTCACTGCCTGAAATCGCAAAGAAAGGTTCTGTATCTTTTACAAAAAGCAATAGACAAAGAGCAAATGTGTTTTGGAGCAGAGGTTGTGAGTGCTTCTCCGTGCCACAGGCATTGTCAGGGCTGTGCATATGGCTCTGTTATGTGTGTTTATAGCCATGAATCATTACGAAGCAGAAATCAATTGTTTTTTACCCCATGTAAGCCTCTGCTTGCTTATCTATTTGAAACCAGCAACATCTATTTGAAACCAGCAACTCATTCTTTATGCTTTATTTGTAACCTTCACAATTTAATATTTGTATAAACCTGAAAGGTGACATTTTCACAATGCAGGTCTTCACTCTACAGTCCTTGTTTTCCTGCTGCAGTATGTTAAAAATGTGAGCATAATTGTTTGCAGCCTCCTTTTCTATGGGCTGGTCTCTGTAAATTTATCTGGTCTCTTAGGGGATGTTGCATCCTCTGGCTGCTGGTGTATGGAAAGTGCATTGGTACAAAATTATTAATAAACTCTTTCAATTGGTGCTGGATCTCTGTGGTTCTTCACTGCAAGTCTCTTCAAACTCTCCAAGGAGATTTTTCAACAGCTTCCTAGCTTACAAGCAACAGCTTCCCCTGTGATAACCCTGCAGCCACTCATTTTGTTCCTTCAGGCTTCTGTCTCTATGTTGCCAACCTAGTTATTAGACCAATTATTATTTAAGCTGATTGTGAATTCTGGTTTGGACTCTTTACTTTTCTAGTGAGTAATTAGAGAAGGCATTTCCCCCGTCAATTTGTGTTATTTGTGGAAATGTTATCACTTACAGAAGATACAGAACAGACATTTGTAGGTTCTTTTTTTAAAAATGATTGAGTGAAAGGCCATGGGGAAAGGTGAAGATCCTAGCTGACTTCTAGAAACCTTGCCCTATTGGCCTTGCTACATACTAGATGTTTAGGGATTTGGTGCTGTTTTACAACATGTTTATACTCGCCAAGCATGTATGTGGGCCTTTTTCTTTTCCTATCCTCCAATGTAATGAAGTTAAACTAATGCTATTTCTATTCTAGATAGGGCAGTATTTAAACAGTGCATGAAAAGATTCCTGTATTATAAAATGTTTTGAGACTAAAATCTACAGGTGAATATGCGAGATCAGGGCAGCAGATAATGGCAAGACTGTCATCATTGAGAGAGCATATTTTTATCTCTTGAAATAATGTAGTCATGGATGTGTAAATTTTAAAGCTGTCCAACAACATTAGTTCCTTGATTAAAAGACACAAAAGATTAAATTCTTCATTCAGTTAGTGTGTAGGCTTTCCTGAACGTTCTGGGAGCTGGAACAAAGGTAATAACTGAGGGTCAGGGGGAAGAGACTGCCTGGCTCATCATTAATCTTAGTTTGCCTGTGGAATGTAGTTGTGAAGAAGTTTTTAATCTTTTTTCTTTCCCCCCCTCCCTAAACAAGAAAACTGTAGGTTTTGCTTGAATCTGACTTTAGGGTAATTGAGGCAAAATAATGAATGTTGAAAACTGGGTCTTTTAGGTGGTTTTTTTGGGTTCTTTATTTTTTACAAGAAAACTTGGGAGGGAAGAAGGCTTTCTGTGGCTCAAACCAGCTGAATTTCAAAAGAGGGTGACCACTCGGTGAAAGTGCTGGTCTTTGTGCAGGTCTGAAAGCATGTGTACTGGAGGAAGAGTTGTGACAGGGATGGGTAATCCCTGGCAACTTCCACATAGCTACTGCAGGTTACAGGTACCTCCTGAATACGAAGATGTCTGGATTTCAATGTAAGCAGCCCAAGAATGTTCCAAAGTTTGCCACTAATTCTGTGCTTTCTGTGCTAGTGCTTGTTCTGCTCCAGTTTTGTTGCTCATACCCCAGCTAGTTTTCTTGAAGTTGGAATGAGAGCGATTGCAATTTTAAGTGACAGCAGCACAAGAAATGTAGACAGTGCTTAGAGAATGGTAGGAAAGATTTACTGTGTCCATTTCTACTGAATACTTTGTCAGTCCGTCTTATTTATTAGGTGGGGTGTTGAGTGCATCAAATCATCCTAAGGGTCTGGCTACATTATTTTTGGAAAGTAAAATACTTTACAAAATGAAAGCATTACTAACATTTCATCCAAAATACTTAATGATCTGAGATGAGAGACTGCAAAAAGGTTGCCCTAAATATCTTCAGAACTGCAACTCTGTGTAGAGAAATGCACACTTTGAATTGGTAAAAAGGACTTGTATTAATTATATGGCATGCCACACTATACATGATCACCATTAAAAAGTCAGCCTTTAAATCTTAAAACACTTCCAGTTCCTACTGTCCTCATTATTAACATCCATATTCTACATTAATGCTGCTGGCAAGAGGTGAAAGCTATCCAGGGTGAAAAGAAATTAGTTTCATTTTTCAGTAATTATGAGGAAAACCCTATTCACTGGCTTTAGTCACCCTCTCAAGTTATTCTAGTGCTGCTGGTTAAAAAGATCCTGATCTATGGTGTTTCACTAATGATCAACAGTTTTAGACTTGACATTTTCCAGCAGCACAGCCTCCATTATTGGGACAATTTTTCCCTCTTGGGCAGCTGCCAGGTCTTTCAAAACCACTGGGAAAGCTTACGAAGGGTAAGGTTTTTTCCTCTTTCTCCTTAAACTTGATATTGCTGTTGCTTGAGATGCAAACTAATGTTTCCAGTTTTCAAAGGAAAAGGCCACCTCCTCAAAGACAGATATTTAAACAATCTATGGCTGAGGGGAAACAAGTAGTTGTTAGTATCATAACTAAGTAAAGGAAGAGGCACTGGAGAGTTATGGCAAGAATAAGTGGAAATGACAGCACAGCATGCTAAGGTAGTAGCTGTCTTACAGTGTGGTAAATTCTGTATCAGTCAGTAAAATATCTTAATTTGTCAGGTGCATTTTCCTGTTCTTTCAGATAGGCCTTTTGTTTCATAAGGTTGAATGACAGAATAGTAAAAGATCGCAGCAGGAAGATGGTAATGCTTTGAGAGAATCCTGGAGTACTGAGTAGGTAGCTCCTATTGAGAAATATGAAGGCTTGGTTTGTCCTTCTTTCTCACCATTCTAAACTAGATTTGTGTGGTACTTGAAAACATCAGTGGTCAAACACAGAGCTGACTACTAGGTGACTTTCTACTGGAGTGTACCATGTCACTGTTGTGGTTAATTGCCAGTACTTTTAATTTGTCTCATGAAGTGTTGATTCTCAAATTATGAAAAGCTCTGACAGACTTCCTATGCATCCATTTACAGTGTCTTGCAAAGCATTAATGGCAGTTCCAGTCCAAGCAATAGCTCGAATACTAAATTTGCATAACCATTTTCTTATTTACAATAAACCCATTGTTCAAGAGGCCTTGCACCATCTGTGGCCATCTGCAAAACTTTTTCTGACATTTTCACTTATGTGCTGTATGGTGTACAGGAACTGCTATGCTTGGAGGAGCATGCTGGGGACAGTGATGCTGCTTTAGAGTGATATTCTGGCCACAGAGAAACAAGTAATTTCTTGCTGGGCTGGCTTTTGCCTTGGTGCCCCTAGATAGGTTTGATCTCTGACAAACAAAATTGTCACAATTTTTATCTTTGAAGAACTAATGGAGCTGCTTACCTTTTTATTACACTGTCAGTTCTACTTCAAATGATCCTGGCTGTAGTAACTTGACCTTTGAAGCAGTTTAGCATTCTGTGATTGAGAGTTACTTAAGCTTCTTGTGCTTAGCATTGTACTTCTAAATGAAGGCAGTATCTTCTTCCATTCACTTATTTCTGAAACAACAGGCTGCATTAAAAAAAATTGGCTTTTTTGGATAATAGGTCTATTAAGTACTGGCAGCGTGAAGTGTCATAACTTAAATACTTTCGGTTAAGGAGTTTAATTGGATCTTAAAATCTTTTTTTCCATCAAGATACCCTATCCTCCCTAAAACTGGAACATGGGAGTCTGTGGATATTAAAACTGCAGCAAGATGTTTTACATGAGTAGCTTACACCTTTCTGTCACCAGATCACCTATGTAATAAAATGTCCTTATTCTTTAAGGCTACAGGCAGGAAGTAGGATGCAAGAGAAATGTACTGGGACAAGCTGTGTAAGACTTCCCATAGAACATCAGAATTGTTCTTCTACTGAGTATGAAATCTTGCCTTTGGCACTGAACTATATTGAATGCTTCAGAAGGGAATGAAAAGGAAAACCTTT
>NW_009259237.1:3215128-3254957 GCF_000687185.1 Egretta garzetta
TACCTCTTCTCCATTTGGTGCTTTGATTTACTTTCCCTTTGTCTTGACTGGCTACGCTACAATGCTGTTAGAGATTTTTTTTTTTTTTTTTCCTACTCCAAAGAACTGAAAAAAACTAACACACAAAACTGGCATTGGTGAACTCTGCAGCTGATAAAACGCTTTATACACCGTTATTTCTGTTTTATGGCAAATATCAGAAAATCTCACACTGTTATGGTATGGTAAAAGGCAGTGTCCCAGTGTCCTTTTTATTGTAATGCTTGCTTAAGAGCTGTCTTTGATCGAAGTTAATGCTTGTTTTGAGGGGTGTTTGGTTTAAAAAAAAAAAAAAAAAAAGCCATGCACTGATCTAGTATGCTTATTTAAGGTAACGGCAAGCCTTTCATTGCATGTGCCTGGGGATCCCTTTCTTAATTAAAGAAATAGCATCTCTCTAGCATTGACTACTCATAGCTCTGGATGGACTGTACAACTCTTTAATACAATTAAAGACCTTGATGGGTAGACAAGACTGACCTGGTTTATGTTGTGAGCTTGAGGCTTTGATTATCCATTTAGCCTTTCAGTAGATCTTCCCTTCTTGCCCATGCTTTTGTCTGTGGGCTAGTCTTCTGGATTTGTGGAGAGGAACAAGTATTGGGCAGAGTAATTTTAAACTGAGCATCCTCAGGATGTGTAAACGTGACTTGGAAGATGGCAAACATACTTATTTATAGATACACAAATATCTATGCTTAGTAACTACAGATAAGCTGTAAGAGGGAGAAACTGAATGAAATAAAGGAATGGAGGAAGGTGATCTGGGCAATCTAGTAGACCAGTAGTCCAGTCAGTTCTAAAATGTCATTACCACGAAGGAGAGAGTCCAAAAGCCTGAATTGGGTCTTGTGGTCTGGCACGTTGATTGAAGAGACAGGGAAAGACTGAGGGGGAGATTCTTATAGGCACTGTAAGGGTAACTGTTGTGGTTTAACCCCAGATGGCAACTAAGCCCCACACAGCAGCTTGCTCACTCCCCCCTGGTGGGATGGGGGAGAGAACTGGAAGAGTAAAAGTGAGAAAACTCATGGGTTGAGATAAAGACAGCTTAATAGGTAAAGCAAAAGCTGCACATGCAAGGAATTAATTCCTGGCTTCCCATCGGCGGGCAGGTGTTCAGCCATCCCCAGGAAAACAGGGCTCCATCATGTGCAATGGTTACTTTGGAAGACAAATGCCATCACTCCAAATGCGCGCCCCCCCCCCTTCCTCCTTCTTCCCCCAGCTTTGTGCTGAGCATGACATCATATGGTGTGGGATATCCCTTGGGTCAGTTGAGGTCAGCTGTCCCAGCTGTGCCCCCTCCCAGTTCCTTGTGCGCACTCCCCCCCCAGCCTCCTTGCTGGTGGGGTGGGCTGAGGAGCAGAAAAGGCCTTGACTCTGGTCAGCCCTGCTCTGCAGTAATGAAAACATCCTGTGTTGTGAACACTGTTTTCAGCACAAATCCAAAACATAGCCCCATACTAGCTACTATGAAGAAAACAAACACTATCTTAGCCAAAATCAGCACAGTAACAGAGGAGAAAATGTGAAAGCCAGGATCAGAAGGTGACACGTTCTGTGTTGGGCTTCTTCCATTTATTATTGTAGTTTGGAAAATAAAGTGCTCTTGCTAGAGTCAGGAGGGTGGCTTTTACCAAAGTAGGGACACCTGTGGAAGGGCTAAGTTGATTTAAGGGACATAGAAGCTGTAAAAGAAGCAAGAATGCCCCTGCTACAGCTTCTGTAGGTGTGAGGAATGCATATAAAACAGTTCCACTGCAGGACCAGTCCTGTCCCAGCCACCCAAGTGGGTAGGTAGTGTGTTCTCCCTTGGATAGATCCTGTAGTGCTTCTCCCAAGCCAGTTCTTCCTCCATCCAGGGGTTCTGTATAGTCCTGCCATTCCTTTTGCCCTGTAGCTGGCTTTCTGCTTGTCACAGGTTCTGTGCCCTCCCTGACTTTCACTGTACTGATTTTTATGCCCTGATCTTGAGGGACCACTGAATGAGGGAAGACATCTATAGTGAGCTTTAATGCACTTTGGCTACCTGACTTAGAATTGGCACCTCTGGCCATTGTGGCCTACCTTCCCTTGGAGTCAGCCCTGTTAAGTAGCCTGTGCAGTGTTCTGTGAGGGCATGTGATCTTGCTGGATCGGGGGAATGATGTAGAAAATTTTTTAAATGTCAATGAGTAGCAAAATTCTTTAAGCTTTTAATCTTACTGAGTTCTTGCTTGATTTAGTCAAAATCTTACCAGATGCTAGTTACCAGTGAGACTTAACTCTGAAAATGTGAAGACTTAAGGGTCTGTCTGATTCACAGGGGGGATCAGTATCAGCCTAATGGGACCTTGGTTGAAACTTTAATTACAAGAAGACAGTAAAAACCACTGTTTAAGAAAAAAAAAATCCCCTTATCAAATTTTGTTGCTAGTCTAGTCGGGCTAAAAATTCTGCTTAATCTTAATGATTAGTAAGAGTTCTTCATTTCTGTGAGATTTATAGTGGTGTTAAATAAATTACGAATTATTCAGAGGCAGTATATTAAAGGAGATCTAATCAAGATATCCAGAATATTGTGACATATTTAAATCCCATAATATTTTAAAAAACCATTTTTGAGGGAGTAAAGATACTTTATATACAATTAGAGGGAGTATGATTAATAACCTTGGGCTCAGATTCAACGGCTTCCTTTGGGACTTGAGGTTTTTCTATATCTCTGGAACCAAATATATGCCTTAATTACCAATCAAACAGTCAGTGAAGGCAGAACTGAAGTGCAGATGTATATACTTGAATTTCCATTAGCATTTCTTCCACAGACTTGGATTAGTGAGGCTAAGTGTATCTGCCGATTTTAATCGCTCTCAAGAAGAATGTGAATCCATGTTATGAGCTTAGATTTTCAAAACTGGCAGACCTGTCTGTTCCATATCATATGATATTTATGCCACATGCTAAACCTGCGAAAAGTAGGCATTAGTCCAAATGCAGATGTGCTTAAAAAGTGCTGAGGAGATTCAAACCATTTAAAACCAGACTACTAGTTGGGCAGAGCAGTATAGTTTCTTCCCAGTTCTATTTATTATGTTTTGGAAGGGATAGGAGATTTTGGTATATGAGAAACAAACACGTATGGTTTGAAACCATTTTGGCTGCAGACAATCTGCAAGCCTACAACATAAAATCTGAATCAAAGATGAAGAAAACTGGAGTAAGATACTTTTGAGACTTGAACACCCGCAGGTTGCTACAAAGTCAGTGTGACTTGTGAGTGGGCAATGCTCCTTAAATAGCAAGCCATGTCAGTACTTCCTTTTTACTGCAGAAACGGAGGAGTCGGTGCCTTCAAAGTCAGTTGGATGTGGAGCTCAGGACTTTGGAAGGTATTGCTCCAGGGTGCTTTGCTTGTCAGGTGTATCTGCAAGGAAACTAATTTCTGAGTTGAAGCTAGGGAATGGGAAAATGTGTTTGAAACCAGTCTTTACTGTAATTCTGGGTATTACTTACTTCTCGTAGTTTAGAATGACCAATGGTGGGGGAGAAGTAGCTCCTTGTGAAAGAGGAAAAAACAGATAAATGGTGTATGCTATTTGGCACCTCACTGGGCAATGCAGCCATACAGAAGGCAACTGAAAATGCATCTGTGGGAGAGGGCAAGGCTTCAACTAAACTAATTCGTCACTGAATTAAATTAAGTCAATACAAAGCTCTCTAACTTAATCAGAATGTCCAGATACCAGCAAATTGATTTGGAAATCCATTTCATCAGAGGGTTACCAGTTTTGAGTATGTACCAGCTCTGGCATGAGTCAAATTTGTCTTCGGTGTTGTCTTGCTTATCAAAGATGAGAATGTGATTTTTATTATTGACTCTGGGCTGTCCTGTCCTGTGCAGTCAAGGCTATCTGCCACCTGTTTAGCTTGACTTTTAACAAGTAGACTCAACTTGCTGTCATTCTGGCACTGATCAAATTGCTTTGTTTCTTACCATCTTCACCACTGCCTTGCTTTTGTGCTCAACTTGTAGTTACTCCAGAGTAACTGGGTAGTGGTGTTCCAGTTAGGATTGGGAAAAATGTTTAGGTGGGTGTCATGATGCTACTTTGGAAACAGTGGTGCAGAAACTAAATGAAAATATGTAGTGGTGGCATTTTAACACAATTTACTGGAATTTCATTGTTCTCCTTTCTGTAATCAAATATATATCTAAAGCTTCAGGAAGTATATATCATCCCTTCTGAATTTTTCTAAAATTGAACATGTGCAGAAGTAAAATCATTCATGACTATTTCTAAGGTCTATATTTTGGTCAAATGTGGCAGGCTTAGCTTTTTATTCTGAATGGCTAATTTTGAAACTCTGTATGAAACAGCTCCAAGGTAAAATGTTTTTGATCTTTGCCAGCTGCTGCATGCTTTGTAGACTCTAATATAAACCTGATGCTTAATTTTGGTATGATCTAATGATTTATTTTTATAATAAAAATAAACTTATCTTTTGCACAGAAAAACATGGATAAATTGTCAGATTCATAACCCATCTCATATTATGTCTGCCACATTTTCCACCCTGCTTGAAATGGTCACTGTATGCCTGATTTGTAAAGATAATATCACCTTGATGAGTACACAGTGTGTCACTTGAGCAGGATTCATGTCTGTATGGATTTCAGTGGAGAAATATAATGTGAGACTATATAAATATTGTAGCCTCTTGCTCTATCTAAAACATTGACTCTTTTATTGGTCCGATTGCCTGTGCTGTAGTGACTGGCTTTTTTTGGTACTACTAAAAAAAAATCTGATAGAAAAGGAGATATTGGTGGGGAAAAATATCAGCCTAAACGCCTTGCTGTTATATATTGCTATAAGTTAATTAAAAATGAATTTGAGATCAGTAAATTAAAGCAATGGAAAACAGTAAAGATTATATCTTTGTTGAATTTTCCTCCACACCAGAGATGGGGAAAGATAAGCAGACCAATTCTAGGGTATTGGACCCAAACCAGTCGGATAACAAATAAACAGTAGGCCAAATCTCCCAGTTACCTGCCCTAAGCATTAGCATAACTGACTACTGCTAGGTGTAGGAGTGTTGTTGTAAAGGAATACTGTAGAAACGGGTCAGCTATTTGACATTTTATACAAACACACAGCTAAAACTGTGCCCTGTGGTTGTCAGTATATGTAGGCTGGCATCACCTTCATGTGACTTCTCTGTGGCTACATCATGGTACCCACAAAGGCTTATACCGACTGGATGCAGTAAAAAAAATAACTTTTTCTTGTGATCATAACATGCATTAGTCTGTATCTGTGAATTTGAAGGTGAACTGTAGCCTGGAGCTTTAATTTCTTAGGAAAGAAGCCACCTCTACTAGCGTTTAATGGATTGGGACAAGCTCTTAGTGCAGTCGCCTTAGGCCATTGCTTCCCATGCTGCTGCTCCCTCTGCTTGAACATAATCTTAACACCTTTTGCAGCTGGTGACATTACTTATGTTTGGATATGTTGAGAGGAAATTTCCTGTATTAAGTGAAAATAAATCTGGACAGGAATCCCAGATTGGGAAAACCACTGTGGAAAAGTTGGATTGTGAAAGCCTCTTTCATTTTTCATAACTTGACAGTGTAATTTTAAGCTCCAGGAAAAAATGATGACACTGCTAGAAAGGATCACTGATAGAGAGTCCTATAAAGCTGAATGTGAAACATAGGGCCAGCAGTATTGTAATAGCTGAATTTAAACAGAAGAGTTCAAGTCTCATACAAGGTGGGTACATAATGGAAAACTTGACCTCCACTGCAATTCTGTTAAATGTGTGTCTTCAGTTAAAAAAAATTGGTGGCAAAAATGGCAATGGATGGCAGAATTTGGAAGAGCTTATTCATGCAGCTGGGTAAAAATCACTGTGGCACAAACTGCTTGCAAAATGACACTTAAAAGATTTGCCCACATAGAAGGTGTTATGTACATATGCTCTTTGCTACATGCAAGTGAATTGTCCACAGTTGTGTGTATGCATAGGCCTTCCCAAAGTGTTATTTTAAACTAAATATTTAGAGTTCTTCATTAAACCAGACTAGAAAATGTTTTGACAAGGCTGAATGTCTCTGTTAGACTAGTCATAAAGCAAACATTATTCTTATTCTCTAGCATGAGTCACAACTAGCTGTATCAATTGCTTCATAATACGTTAACCAAATAGCTTGGTGGCAGTGAGCAAGGCTTAATCATGTCTGTCTTCCCATTCTGTGTCAGTATGTTCTATACTGTCTTGCCCTTACTGCTTAAGTGATGCATTATGTATAAAGCTTTCACATACTTCAGGATTAAATTGAAGTGTGGAACAGGTGAGTGCCTGCCATTCTTAAAACTTGAATCCACTGCGAGTCTAACTGCACATTTAAATCTGGACACCTCTATTTGAATGACTAGTTCTGAGAAGTTTTGGCAAAAGTGACTCACCGGTGGTATCAGCTGTCACTGGTATAGCTAATGTAAAATCCCTCTCTCGCATGTGTGTACTTGACTTCAGTGCATTCTTACAGTAGTATCATGCTGGAAGCCATTAGAGATGTTTGTTTACAGGCTTGTCTGCTAGGTTCCATTCATGAAAGTCAAGAAAATTGCTGGCCTTTCTTAACCAGTAGCTATTGTCTTAGGACAAAAATCAGTTACATGCATCTTGCCTTATGAAGCTTGGGACACTTCCCAAGTCATTGCTCAAGAGTGCACAGGTGCATGCTGAGGCTTCGAAGTCACCACAAATAACAATGCTGACCTGAAAAGAATCCCTTGAAGCAGTATCAGCCCAAAGAGGCTGTGCTGTGACTTGTCTCTCATGTTGTGCTCTGAAAACAAACCGCTGCTGCATGTGGATGCTGTTGTTCTAGTATCACTGAAATTAAAATGAACAGATCAGGCTGAGATGTGTACAGTTATGTTCCTCTTCCAAATGGTTGGCTGGACTATGCCCAGCTACCTCTGTGACTTCTTGGGAGTAGAAAAGCAATGTCTGTCAACTCAGAGATTTAAAGCAACTTGTGTCAGTAATAAAGCAATAATTAAGCAAAACAACAAAAAAGAAACCCCTTTTAAGTTTTATCTGGTAATTCCAGATAATTTGGTACCATTTGAGTTTGGCTAATTAAGTCTCATTATTGTACAAAGAAATGAAGAATCACTATTTTAAATGCATTAAAATGTATGTTTCGTATTCCTTGTATTCATTTAGCAATTCATCTTTGTGGGATTATATCTCCCCTCTGCATTTTTGAGTTCTTATATTAAAATCTTCCTGTTAATAGATACCTTCGTATGTGTAATGCTATTTGCACAGTTTTTCCTATGTACTTCTATCTGCGTGTACTTTATATGCAAGTAGATAGTTACACATGGATTTGTGATGGGTGTGCTCTTGCTTCTACTGTCAACAGTGGTGTTTCCCAAATGGGAGAAGTAGCATAAAGAAACAAAGGATTAAATTCACGTACTGTGTAGTATATGCACTCCATGTACATGGATCTCTCTTACTCTGTGGATCCCTCTCAAAAAAAGATACTATTTAACCATCCAAAGAGTAGAACACTGTCGCACAAATTCTGAAAAGTTAGACATACGGAGTTAAGAAAATTCACTTTAATCTCTTGATTCTTTCTTTGCTTTACAGGCATAAACCCCCATAAACTGACAGTACTGGTATGAGGTCAACCATAGTAAATATCTGTTCTAGTGGGTGGGGCTTTTATAATTTAAAAACCTGCAAATCACCATGACTCAATTTATGCACATTACGAGGATAACTTTTTAAGCATACAAATGTCTCAAAGGAAACGACTTTGTTCAGATACTCGTGAATTTATGTACAGAGCATCCCATGTCAAGTTTTTAAATTATCCCTTAGTTGAAAAATGATTGCTGTTTTCAGTTTCTGACTCTGCAAAGCCAGGCAATAGACTACATACCGCACTGTTCAGTGTGCTCCATGTGGCCGCGTTCTGGGTGCGGTGACTGGTCAGCGTAGGTCTTGTGCTGAAGTACCTATGTGTGACAGAACTGCAGCCAGCAGCTTGGAGAGCCAGGGTGGCATAAGCTGGCTAACAAATTGGGCTTTATTTAGATGAGTTTTACATCTTAAAATGCTCTCTGATTTATTCAACGCCTACTTAGTTCATACAATTTATTTTTGTACCGGAGTTAATCCCTTTTCCTTTTTTTGCCATAGGCTTTAGACTGCTTTGAGGCATGAGGTTCTGATCTAAGATTCCAATCTGTTGGTGTTTCAGTGCCTTCATACCTTGACTTCTGTGACTGCTTTAGCTGGGCCCTTACCCCTGAATTGTTACTGTGAACATTTTACTCCTGATATGCTGGTCACTAAAATCCTAAAATGGGAAATACAGATTTTAGAAGTTGTCAATATATCAGGAGTAATGGAGAGCTGCCCCAGCTAGAATCAAGTGAAGTATCCCCAGTACTGGAAGCAACCTAAGAATGGAGTTAGGAAGGTGGGAGGCAGGTCTGTTTAACCCGTATGGGGAGGGAAGGTGCTGGGGCAGTTTGGCTGCTGTCAGCACCTGAGCTATTTGAAGTGATTAACTCTAGGGTGGACAGAGTTCTAACACCATAGGAGTTGTGAGTGGAGAGGTAGGGCAGAAAAGGATTGGCAGTTAAAATACTGAAAAATGTTAAGGTGAGAACTAGGAGTACAGTTCTATAAACAGCCCACTAATAACAAAATTCACCTCTTACCTAAGATGCATCAAGAAGAATTAAAAAAACCAATTAGATTGACAAAATGATTTGGGCTAATTATAGCAATGCAAGATGTTTACCTCTGCTGACCTCTGTGCTAGGCTCTTTGTCTGAAAACAGGAGGGTTTTTTACAAAATCTTGAATTTCCACTTTCCATATCAAATTGAATATAAATTTCCATATGAAGAGAAGAATAAAATACAGAAAAAAATTCAGAAAGAACAACTCTGGAAAAAGTTCAATTACACTATCAAAAATGGAAATGCCAAGATTTTATGTGGGGCAAAAAGACAAGATAATCCAAAGGGAAATGAGCAGCCTGAAAACCTAACACCATCTTGTTAAAATTGTTGCTTTTTACTTAAGCATTTTGGTATGAAAATATTAGTTTACTTGTCTGCCGTAGCTTTTTTGTTCAAGATATTGTATTTCTTCTGGCTTTAAAAATATATATCTTCACAGATCTGATTTTTTTTCTTTGAAACAGTTTCTTGCCTTGTTTCTACTAGTCAGTAGGGAGTTAAGGGATAAAAGTAGCAAAGCCACGCTAATGCAACTAGCCAGTATTAAGTATACTTCAATTATTTAGAAGGATACTTCTGTCTTCCCTGAGATACTGTAAAACAGATGCTGCTCTGCCATATACAGCTTGTCACAAACATGCAAATCCTTTATTTAGCAGTCTTTGTTTAAAGAATGCTTGTTACCCCAGACAAAATAAACCCCTGCCAAAGTCTTGATCTTCATTTGTCACTAAAAATGTTATTCCCCTGTCACTAGGTTTTATTGGAGTAGTAAAGGTTTTTAAATTAAAATAGGCTTCGGGGTAGTGGTAGGAAAAGCACCAGTTTGATACAATCAGAAGTGCAATTTTGCTGGTATATCTTTTTTCCACTTACATGGTGAACATTTTACTCAGTGTAACTGTACCATCAGTGTCTTCAGCTGTAAACGTGACCTTGTGGCTCTGTCTATTTATGTGCATGTGCAGATTAAGCTTGAAAAGGAACTGGGGTTAGGGAGGAGGAAGGAGAAAGTCAGGTCTTTTAGGTGAATCTAGTTTGTAGGATTAAGTTCTTTAATCTGTCCCTTAAAGATGTCTAAAACTAGCAGAGGTCTGAATACTAATGATATCCAGCTTTACTCTGGTCACATCACAGAGCTAACCTATGAGTCTACATGTTTTCTTCTGCTGTAATGGTGCTGCCGTAAGGTGAATTGAGATTCCGCTCTCAGTGGAAGTTCACCCGCTGACTTGAATGAGTTCAGCACTAGTCTGCAGGGGCAGGGATAACACCGTGCGCTCTGGTACGCTGTCTTGCTTGCAAGATCAGACCCTGAAAAAGAACCTGTGAGGGCTCCAATATTTATATCCTCCTTTCCTGGTGTTAGTGACTATTTGTGATTTCTGTAACTACAGGCAAATAAACTGCATCAATTAGAGTACTTTTGCTTCTTAGAACACTTAATATCATTAAATGCTATGGATAGCATAACTCAGATTCCTAGTGGTGGCCTTCACTATGCCTCTTCACCCCCCCATACCTCCCCAGTAAATCCCACCATTTTTTCCCTCTATCTGCACTAGGAAGCAATTAATGTGCCTCACTTTCCCCTGGATGCTCCTCAGTGTGACCTGTTGGATGAGGTTATCTGCCACGCTTACCTGTTGGCAGAGCAGCCCAGGTGAATAGCCCCCAGCCTGTTCTGCTAGCCCAGCTCAGAGCAGCAGTAAAAATGACTTTGAATAAAAAGTCTGTTCCCTTGCTGTGTGAACAGATCAATAAGTATCTGGTGGAGTGGAAAGATGGGGTAGGTGATTACCTGCCTCAGCAAGGTGGTGATGAGACCAGAGATGGTAACTGGCTTCATGGAAGAGTGTTAAGTTCCACATTACCTTTCCGATGCACAAATTTTTTCTCTGAACAAAAAATGAAAGTCTGATGTTAGACATGTGTGGAGTATTTGTCAGTAGAGCTTTCAATACAGGGTATTTTAAAACATTTTTTCCCTATTAAAATAAAAAAAAAAAAACCTGGATGCTTCTGGAAAACTGTGATGCCAATGCTTGTGATGCATGAAACTTAGCTGTATGAGTGAACTTTTTCAGTTCTGAACCTGTAAATGTGAAACTACTTGAAACAAGTGTTTCTACTTGAGTGTTTGTACAGTGCTAGTTGTGGTGGAATTCTTGGTTGTGAAATAAAAACTTTAGAAATTACTGGGGAGTTCAAGTTTGGCATTATGGCTGAGTTTGAGACTTCTTCCAATGTGGCCAACTTACATGTTGTCATTTCCAGTGTTTAAATGATGTGTAAATAAGGATACTGTGTACAGAATTAGTGTGAAGATTTACAGACTGAGTGGAAGGTCCAGTATTTGATTCTCACATGAGATTTCTGCTAGAGATGAAAGAAAGAATTCTCTTAAGTATAGAAAATGAGCAACTGAACTAAATCACCTGGAATATATTTTCCACGTTAAGTCAGATCTAATTGTTACTGGAATAAACAAGTGCAAATTGTTTGCAGCAATGAAAAGAACTACCCTGTTGGGCAGGAAGCTGCATTTATTCTTGCTTGTTAGTATGAAGGAAAGATTTGATATTCCTGGTGACTATGAAGATTAAACCAGAGATTTATGTTAATGCAAAGGATTAAAAGAATCTTAACATTTATAAAGATGCAAATGTTCATCTGCATTTTATCTTTTTGCAGATGAATGTGCCATGAGGGAAATATTGAAGGGGGAGAACACATCCTCACTCTGAATTGCAACATCTGGTTTAATACTGCACTCACATGGTCATTAAGTATTAGTTGTTTTCACCAGTGTGTTTTTGAACAGTGTGATAGACTTTTTCTCCCTAACTAACATATGAATATCAGGAAATAACAGTCTATGACCAACTTAAAAAACCTAGTGCCTGTCTCGTGTATGGCTTCATGTGTTGCAGACTTTGGACTGTGAATATTACTGTGTGGTTTTTTTCTTGGTACCCTGTCACTTTCAGACTTATTTTCTAAATAGTAAAGAGCCTGAAATACTGGCTCCACTGGAGAATTGTCAGTTGTGTTTCCCCAGTTTCAGACTGTCCTCCCAGTCAAACACAGGCCACACCAGCATGGAAAATTATGTGCTTTATTTGGGAGCCCTGACATAAATTATACATATATGTGCATACACTTCATATGGAGAAATTATAGAAAAAATATGATTTGAAAAAGGAGGCAATTAAGGTGAAGGTGTAAACATCACTAGCCATTTATGTTCTGGTTTGGATTTTTTCCTGCTCTTCAACCAATTGTTTACTAACAGACAAGTGTATATAAACAGAAGCCACCTGGATTTGTTACGCAATTCAACTGATACACTGTGGAAGTGTCCTAGCTCTCAAATCAATATAAATCTTCGAAAGGTTTTGAGTAATTAAACATCAAATAATCCATGTAGTAAAAGTCATAGCTTCGTTGTCGTTGAGAAGGAGAAAGCTCTGCAAAATACTGTTGTGTAATTTTAGTGGTAGTTCTTTCTTCATTGGAGTGCCTATCTTTAAATTTGGGGAAAGTTAAATTTTGTGGAGCACCAATTAAATGCAAGAAAAAGTTTGCATCTTCTTCCATACTTTCAAATTTCCCAACAAAGTCGTAGTCTATTAAACATGGGCTGCAAAGCCTATTGACGTGATCCCAGTGGATATCCATACCCACTGGCCTATGTACATCCAGGAGATACTGAATGAACTCTTTAAATTTGACTCCAGAGCCTGTCCGTAATGCTTCTTTGGTGGCGTTGACACGGTATCTGGAAATGATTGCTTTTCCAAAAACCGGGTGGTAGTAATTATTTGGATGTTCAAACTTGTCCCGAAATGCAGATACCAGTTTTTCAAAAGGTTCACGAATAAAAAGCATCTTCGTGTAAGTGTTGAGCCTATGATAAATTCCTTTGTGATCAAACCCATCCAGCCTTTTTAAATAGTTTCCATAGTGCACCGTGTTGTGCTGTATATCTTTTGTGGAAGAAGCCAGCCCATTAAGAACCATGAGCACACGTTTCCAGTTAGAGCAGCCGGCTTTTGGTACTTCACAGTATAAAACTCTGTATTTGTCTTCTACAAATATTCTAGAAACATGATAAGGAGTGATGATTCTTCTGTTATTACTTTTGTACTTGGAACAAGTTTCCCTCATTATCTGCTTTCTTTCTCTTTGGATCTGATAGAGACTTTTCCACTTGTTGTTGTTTCTGTCCTCAGATTTAAGCGTGGGCAGGTTGAGAACGGAGCTGTTCATGGAAATCAGAATTGGGCTCTTCTTAATTATGAATTTTCTCCTCCGTTTATGGAGCCGGATGGAATTAATTTCTTCACCTTTCTCTTGATCTTTCATAGCAAACATTATGCTGCTTTGCCTTCTGTCTGTGCTTTGAAGCTTAGTGGGTACGCTTTCAGATAGGTGTAATGAATCGCTCTGCTTTATTGTTGCTACCCCGTCTGCGGTATTTTTTCTTCTCTCCTGGTTGTTGCTGGAAACACAGTCCTGATGGGGGGGAGAAAAAAATGAAAATGTTAGTAAACGAAGGTGTGTGTTACCATTAACAGCTTGTACAACTTAATGTGGATCTATTCATACACTCTGAGTTGGGCAGAATTGTACAACAAAATGCATTGCTGCAAGTCCTCAGTGCTGTGCCTACATCGTGGTAATGACTTTCATCATCTTGTTCTATGTTTACGTGAAATTCAAAGGCTGAGATGAGTCTGCACTAGTAAATTCCAGTTCAGATTTGGATTTAACGGTATTTTAGGTGGGGCCTGTACCCAGACTTTGATAAATACTGTTGCTTTAGATATGTTACCTTTTGGGGAAATGTCAAAGACATCTGAGTATTTTGAGGACTTAATTATTCCAGGCTGCCTGTTGTCACACAAATCTGTTTGGTTTTTTCCCCCTCTTTTGGTAGCCTGTCTTTGCAGTGAGGGCAGTTGTGCACAGGGCGAAGCCTGACAGGGAAGTGAGACTTAGTGTTTGTAAAGTGGAGTGAAGATGCAGAGGGAGCAAGAGTGGGAAGAGGCAAGCAGAAAGGACCGCAGTGAACACAGAAGCTTTGCAGAGAAGTGGGTTTGGTGAGAGCCGCAAGAACAGGGACCACGAAGGGAGGCTTGAGTGAGGGGAGCCTGGGACCAAAGCAATTGAGACTTGTTGAGAAGCAGTAAGGGGTGGGAATGAGGCTGTGGCTGGGATTAGGCAAGTGAAAACAGCAAGCAAAGCGTGTCTATGGATAAGGGTTTTCTGGGACCTGCTCTTTTTCATTAGGTGGATCTCACCAGTTAATACTTATTTTGGCATACAGCCCAGATGTGCTCCATTACTTCCTGCTTCTCAGAGCAGCTGAATTAAATCCCTGTCTACATGTCTATGCCTCTAAGATTAAAATTAGGTTCTGGACGCTGTTTAACTACATGTCATCCCTGTTTTGAGAACTCATCTGGAAGCCGAGTGGCATATGTACCACTAGGGAGCATTTCAACAGAGGAAGCAGATGTAGTTGCAAAATGTCTATTGCTTACCTAAGATACTTAATGTTTATTTAGAGTTTTTATAAACCGTAAATTTCTAGTTTTCAGTCTTTGTTTGCTCCCTGATAGTATAAACTGGCTTCAAAAACAAGACACTGGATGAATTTTAAGGTGTACAGTATGGGGATTAGTAGGGTCATGTTCTTTCAAGGTGGCAAATTAAATCTTAATAGTTTATCTCTGGCTGAAAAAAAGAGATGCTGTAGGTAATTTATCGTACTTGTGCTGTCGTGGAGGTTGTATCTTGCCATGTCCTTCTTTAAGGGTGAGAGATGAACTCAATATTAATTGCGAAAATCATTGGTGACAAAAGCAGAAAACAATCGAATTGTATTTTGGAGGTGACTTGCTTAAATGGATAACTGTTATACAAAACTCAAACAGAACGGATCAGTATTAAACACAATTTTTAGAGTACTCTTCAAGTTGTTGCAGAACTTGAGCTTCTAAAATATTTTGCTGGTATTGGAGGTGGTATGTGATGGGCAGACTGGGAAACCAGCTGATAATTTGTCATGCTAGACACTATATATTCAGACGTTGGGATTGATTGTTGTACTTTGCTCTTATCTTCAAAGGTTGTTTCTAGTAGTCAAAGGTGTATTAAAGTTTTGTCTATGTAAAATACCAGATGTATTTCTAAATATTACCCTTTACCAAGTGGCTGAAGTTCAATCTCACTCATGTTGTGGCTGATATTTCAAGGTTATCAAATTGAGACTTCCTAGATATTCAGAGCTTTGAAACTACAGTTTTTGGGAAACTCAAATGTCATTACTTGAATATCTTCTGTCAGTGTAACCCTCCATCCAGAAGGTCAAGCTGGAGCTGTACAGATGGAGTGATGTCAATCACATCACACTGATTTCACCAGGCAATGGCATTTGGCTGGCAGCTGCACAGTTCCATTGCATATTTTGCACTTATCTTTTAACTATGGAATAGTGAATGGCTGTGGTGGGCTGTCACTGCCGCTGTGAGTGTGCTAACAGCCACTAGATGGAGGGATTTCACCAGTATTCTTCTTTAGCCTATTTTAGAAGTACCTCTCAAGACATTCATTTGATCAGTATGACTCCATACAGAATATTAATATATGCAAAGCTTACAGTATCTTTTTAGCAAAATCCAGTCTAGGAAAACTCATAAAACTAAAGTTGCCTAGCTTATCAAATTCATATTTTAAAAGGAAAATTTGCACTTCATGGCAAAACGTTGATGCATCTTTTCTTTTCAATGCTTTATCTCCAGTCTAGTGGCTTTATCTGAGCCATCTCTATCCGTACTCCATACTGGGAATATGGGTACAATTTTCCTTACGTATTTCTGAAAACTTACTTTTTTTGGTTGCTGGAATCCCATGTTATATTTTATCCCTAAATAAAGAAAGAAATTTAAGTCATTATTTAGTAAAAATAAAAACATTAGTTTCACTTTTGCTGGACTGACAACAGTGTGTCCTCTCAGTAACTAAAAGGAAAACAGGAACAAGTTCTGTTAATGCAATGATAAATAGACCAATGATGAATGATAATTTATGTATATTTTGTAGAAACAGTTCTCCTTGGAAGGCCTCTTTATAGATGTCATAACAATTGTGAAATGGAGTGAATGTCTCTACCTCCCTTTTACAGATGGAGAAACTGAGATGGAGAAAAGCGATTGCTTGTCCTCAGCTAAAAGGCTAGCAGCAGAATGAAAGGCAGCTGAAACTTGTGATCCCAGGTTAGAGCTCTAAAAAAAGGCTGTTCTTTGTGTACTTACCTAAAGCTGTGTGGTTTCTCCCCTCCCCCCCAATTTTGATAGTATGGTACTTAATCATAGTAATAGCTTGCACTTAGTACTATCCTCTGCTGTAAAACCGAAGCAATGCACAGTGGAGTTACGTATAAGTGAGGTAATGTTTGTAGAGTTTTGGAGAGAGAAAACAATACAGAATTGTGTTTTGCCAAATCTTTGGGCTTCTACAGTGATGTCTACCTGAAAATGCAATAAAGATGTGACAATCCTAGAAGGCAGCTTTGGCAGATGTGTAGGATCTCTTTACTGTTCCTAAACTCTGGTAAGTATAAGTTAATAACACAGGAATGTATACTGGAAAATGCTTCTTAATTATGAAATTAGTTTGGGGCTTTTTAGCTTATAAAACTGTCATCACTGTCACAGTTGCTTGGAGACTTCAGTTTAGTAAGTCTGCATTACAAATCCACAGCCTTTTTGACAAGGACAATTACAGGTGAAGGTATTGCAAAGCATTACAAGTGAAAGCATCGCTGGAATAGCTCAGTCCCATCAGATTAATTTACATGGTACTATGAAAGCTCTCAGAAACACTGTGCATGTGTAGTTCACATTGTACCTTATTGCAGTTAAAGACTTAAGTGATCAGTCTTGGTTTTGGTTTTTTAAATCAGATCTACAAACTGATGTTTATAGTAGAGCCTGAGTAAAATTGCTATGGCTACTTCTATGCTATTAGAGCTCATCTAGCAGTGCTTATTACTCTTTTGGCTCATGTTTGAGCTTTAATTCCACTGCAGCAATTTGTTAGCAATAAACTCAAGTTAAGGGATATTGTGATTCTGTGTCTATTAAAAGCAAAGGCCAAATTATTATTTTTACTTCATCAGAAGTTCCAGACATCTTACAGAAGGAGTCTTAAGCCTTTTCCTAGCTACTTCTCAAAACTGTTTAACTGCAAAGTGAAGTCAGGAGGTATATTCTAAAGAGAAGTAGAGCTAATCTTACAGCATTCTTTGTGTGGGTTCTGGAGGATTAAAACTGATTGTTGCACCAGGCTTTAGGAGATGTTATTGAGCTGTTGCCCAGTTCTGGATGTGATCAGTTAAAGAACCTGATTTGTTCTGCTGCTGTATAATGCGTTACAGAGCAATGAAGGTATGGAAACTGCTGTCCAAAAATAGCAAAAACTGAGTACCAGCACTTTGAAAGAATTGACAACTACAGCATGGGTGATCTGTTTAAACCATGACAATGTTCTGTTTGCCAGCATATGTAACCTCTTCTCTTTTGCTAACCCTAAAGTCATAACTTGAAGCCACTTGAGTTAGATTTGCATTGGCTGGTTGGCCTCTGATCCTAAGGCATCGTTAACACAGCTGGTTGGGGTAGTTGCTTAACTTTTATTTTGGACTTTCTTGTAGCAGAGCTTAAAATTAAATACTATTTTCCTTGTAAATTCAGAATATTGTTATGCTATCTCTTCTCTTACAGGCAGAAATCATGTCAGGTACAGTTTTGAAAAGTTAGCATGGTTAAATCTAGTTTGGTGTTGTGGGTTGGTTTCTTGTCGATGTATAATATAATGCACTTGGTAATTCTCATAATAATGTTAATAGAGACAATAGTCACCATTCAGTACCAATTTATTCCTCTCAATTCTTTCATTTCTGGTCTTTAAACTGGATTGAGTTGTGTTAAGTCATGCCTCATCCTCTGTCACAGATCTTGGCTGTGTCCTGGTTTTGGCTGCGATAAACCACGACAGGCTGTCAATCCTGCCAACATGCATAGGCGAGAACGTACATATTTAAATATTCTCCTACTATGAACTAGTTATGCCTACCAGAGCAAGATAGGAGAATGGCTGTGAAACTCTCCCCGAAAGATCAGGTCATACAATGTCTACAAAGCCATTCCCTCTCTGAAAACATTTTGAGCTTTTCAAAATTGAAAAGATAAAAAGGCGAGAAAAGACTTTGTCACATGTCAGAAAACTGAGCAAGTATTTTGGACAGAATCAGATGCAAATATCAGAACACTTTCTGTGTCCAAATTGTAATGGAAAAGTTAGGATTATTTTTTTTCCTCCAGGCTTTTTTTAGTTGTGGTCATTTGTCCTGACTTCAATGGGAGCAGTGATAGCTTGTAGCAAAACCACATGCTTTGTGTAATTACCTGTTAAAGTTGGTATGTATCTGCCGTGAATAATAATTATTTTAAAAAAAAACACAAAAATGCAAAGAGCAGGTACAAGACCTATCTTTTTTGTAGTTAATATGACTAATTACACTTCTGTAGTAGTGTTTCATAAAGGTAACTTATTTGCAAGATTAATACTTTGTACTGATATGCTGTGCTTTAAAAAAATTTAAAAATAAATCCTAGTAGGAGATGAGTAACTGTTTTAAAAAAATTCTTCATTTACTGGCTTTAAGATGTAATCAGAACAACAATTCATGTTTAATGTAAATGTTTGGTGAAGCACTTGCCAATCTCTTCAATGTTTTCTGAATTTGTGACTTCTAAAGTTGGCTTCTTTTAGCTGTCTTTCTCATGATACAGTCTGTCACTTCAGATTTAAAGCTACATGGAAAAAACCTCTTAAGTGCAGTGAACTCAAGGAAGTTATGTTGCACAGATCTACTATGCTAATCAAAGTATAAATTTAATGTTATGCTACATCTTTACTATTCATGTTACTTAGCATTTTGGCAATTATGTCTAAGAGTAGGTAATTTTTTTTTTTTTGCCATAAATAAGCAACTGGTGTCTGCTGCACCCAGGTGAAGTTAATGATCATTAAATGTTTGGTGTCAGACATGATGGCCTGGTTTTGGTTGGGATAGAGTTAATTTTTTTTTTTTAAACTTTTTTCCTAGCTGCTGGCATAGAGCTGTGGTTTGGATTTAGGATGAGAATGATGTTGATACTACACCGATGTTTAGTTGTTGCTGAGCAGTGCTTATGCTAGTCAAGGACTTTTCAGCTTCCCATGCTTTGCCAAGTGCACAGGAAGCTGGGAGAGGGCACAGCCAGGACAGCTGACCCCAAGGGCTATTGCATACAATATGATGTCATACTGAGTGCATAAACAGGGCAAGTGGGCTGGAGGGAAGCAATCACTGCTCAGGGATGGGATGGGCATTGGTCAGCAGGTGGTGAGCAATTGCACTGTGCATCACTTGTTTTGTATATTCTTTTATCATTATTATTTTCCCTTCCTTTTGTGTCTTATGAAACTATCTTTATCTCAACCCATGAATCTTTTTTTTTTTTTTTTTTTTTTTCTTTTATTCCTGCCTGATTCTCTCCCCCACCCCCCTGGGTGGGGAGACAGCAAATGGCTGTGTGGTGTTTAGCTGCCTGCCGGGTTAAACCACGACAGTCCCTTTTCTCTCTGTGGTCACACAGGTAAAAGCACGGGGCAGCCCCCAGTGTGTACCTGCTCTATGGCAAGTAACGTGTTACATAGCACAACTCTGAGAGCAAATGAATCAATATTGTGACCAGTGGCTATTAAACTAATATAGTGAATGCTTATCACAAATTTGTTTTAACACACTCTGGTCGGATCTGTTGTTATCTCGAACCCTTTGCGTCTCTGGGTACCAGAAAGGACCAGTTGAAACCAGGACAGACAATCACCAGCATCTCACTAGTGCTCAGAGAGAATAGCTGAGAGACAGAATAATTCTATCAAGTGTACATCATTTATGTAAGTTTTCATGGTGTTCTTCTCTCTTACCCTTGTGCAACCGTCATTTTCCAGACCTGAGCTTGGCCTATGTTTTATGTCTGCTTTTGTTGTCTTTCATGAAATATGAACCTTATGCTTCATCCAGTCCTACTATATAGTCAAACCCATTGTGAGCTTTTTTAAAAAAATGCTACTAGCAACACAATAAAATGGCCTTCATCTTCTCTGTGTAATATTATACAGCTTTCCCTCTCTACTTTCTCCTCTATCTCTGCTTCAAGACCTAATTTTGGTTTGCCTCTGGTGTTTTCCTCTGTTCTGAGACTACACTACAGCTGAAATATTTTTTTAATAAAAATGATAACTTCAAGTCTGCATCTGTGACTCCCTTAACAGGCTTCTGTGAGCAGTGTGTGCTTGCTTGCTTAGTCCTAACTGATTTGTGAAATATACTCTGGAAGGGCCGTTACTATCATTGCACAAACATCTGTGTCAAGTGTCCTATCCGCGTGTGCTCCAGTCTTAGGTCTTTACTCAAAGACAACAACATGTACTTAATCGCAGAATGAATAGTAGACTATTACTCAGAATTCTGATTAGAAAGAAAAATTTTTAGTTTAAAAAAGGATTTTTTCCAATACATTGGTCAGATCATCTCTTTCCAGGTTTTTGGTCATTTGAAATGAACTGTGTAAAAACTGCCTGTTTCTGATCCTAACTTACTATGGTGTCTAGTTGTTTACATATTTGAATTAAATTACTCATTAAATATATTTAATTATTTTTACAATTGCTACCATTGCAAATTATAGAATTCATTTATATGTAAAAACTAGTATGTACTGTGCATATTTGGAATACTTTAAAAATATATAAACATCTTATTAGAAAATGGCTTTATTTTGAAATTGAGGCCTAATTAATAGAACACACTTTATATATGTGTATATCTGTTTTAATTGTTTGCTATGTATATATCCTTTATATCTAAAATTTATAGTTTATTTGATTAGGGAAAACACCTTCAAAAGTCCCCATCTAAGCTACATACACAGTACCTCATTTTAATACAGACAAAATTAATGAGGCAAAGTAAAGAAGGTCTAGCAAAGCTGTAGCACATCTTAAATTGTGCATCATGAAAGATGCAAACCTATACAGTGAATCTATACGATCTAACCTCTTTGAGTCGCCAGTGAAGCTGCAAGTATGCAGTGTCATTTCCCACAGATGAGTAAACTTTTACAGTGGATGCTTTGGTTCAATGATACACTGCTGAGCCCTTGTCAAAGCCAAGTGCTTAGTGACAGGACGTGGCATCATTGTGTTTTAGACTTGTGAAGTCACCTATTTGTTTCACACTGTTCACGACTGTTTCACGCTAACTGTTGCAGTGGTGAAGATAACACATGCAATTGTGCTTTATTATTTATGAATGACACAGTGCGTGCAGGAGAACCTTGAGCTTCCTGCAATTTGACCAGAGAACCTGCCCGTCACTCTTTAAATGAATGCAGTCAAACACGGTCCCCATAGCACCTCTCACTTTTGTGGTACCTTTTTGTATTTGGTGGCAGAATAATTATATATATGACAAGAATGATTTTATTTATGTATGAACTACAAGGGTGAATTATTGGGAACTCGCTTGTAATGCAGCTTTTCTGGAAAAAAATTAGATGTTACTGTGAATATTTTATTCTGAAATCCATTGCTACAGTATGTACCATGTAGTGATTTTTTTCTTTACATTGCAAAGCATAGTAAGTTATTTGTTACTATTCCAGCTTTTCACGTGTGAGAAGCAGAGAAGCTAATAACTGCATTTGCCAAACTGATCCAATTTTAGATTGTCACGTTTTGAATTACAAACTCATATTGTCTGAAACACCCATGTTACTGGTCAAATTTTACTCTGAAAAATATAAATTCAGACTCATACAGTGAGTCTTTAGTATTAGAATGCAGGTATCTGACTTCTAGTTGTGATGTTCAGTTCGCCACATTGCAGATGATTGCTCAAGTAGTGAAATGTAGTTTATCCACTGAAGACTAAGGTGTTGAGGGACAGATTCTGCTGCACATCTCTGAATGCGTTGGATTCTCAGTTACATGCTAGGGTAGGGTTGGGGACTGAGCTGCTGGGACAAATGTCCTTCAGTAAGCTTCATTGTAGAGCACATGGGCTCCATGCAATATAAAGCTGCAAATTCTTAAAGAACCTCACTGTGAGAGTGACTTATTCTTGCTCCTGATAGGTGGTGTGTGTTCCAGGGGAGTCCTGATTTTTATGGCCATGATGGAGAACAAGGACTGTTAAACTGACAGTGCTTCTTTTTGCTTCCATGGTGTGATGCTAGTATTTCTCAAGATGCAGTTATTGGCTCCTCTTCAGTGCTTTCTACAAGCTTTGGTTTTGGCTGACATTTACAGCTTTTTTTGTACTTTTGCTGCTCTTAATATTCATGCTTCTATCCAATAACTTCTTTCCCTTCACCTTTCTTTTCCTGTATAAAAAATTCAAAGTCTCTGATTTGACTCTCTGATCCAGCACTTTTGAAGGTGTAACAAAAGCTAAGCTTGTAATAGTTTCAGAAACAAGAATGTCTGCATTTGATTAATTCCGTCTTAATTGATCCTACTCAATTTGAAGCTCACTTATGTCTTATTGCTTTACCATTGTCCTTGCCAGCAGTGTTGATGCTAAAAAAAAAAAAAAACCAAACAAAACTCTTAGGGAAAATCTAGCTGGGATATTTCATACTCTTCAGAGGGATGTCCATTAGCAGCAACATCTGACAGGATTGCATTTTTATTCTAATAAAAATATACTGCATTTAAAGTAAGATCTATAGAAAAAGATACATTTCTGAGTGCAGTTAAATAAAACAATGTTTGCTTGTTTGCTGTGCAAATGTTAAGCCTTCTTATGTTCTCATGCCTCCATGGTTCTGGTATGCAACATAGATCTCCCATTATGCTCTGTGGCAAAAACCACAGATTCCTTAAGTCCCAGTTTCTGATTTAAAGGAGCTGAAAACTTAACAGTCAGGATTGATGGTTATTTCCTCTGCACAGAGGGGTATGGATAGAATGTTTCTGTGGCTATTTCCTAGTCTCCAAAGAAGCCCTTTGGAACGCTGAGTAGTTAAGCATGATTCTGAGTAACGAGCTTTTTTCCTAATTTTGGGAAGGCATGAGAAGTTTGCCAAGCTACCAAAGGTTAGGGGTTTTTATTTCTTGGAACCTTCTTTTGTATGTGTTTTCCTTTGTAAATCAGATAACTCATTCTTCCTGAGTTCTTAGCTTTTTGTTTCGGTCCTACCATTGCCAAGCATGCAATTTTTAATAGTTTAGGTGCAATCTATTTGAGCACTCTGAACTCTCACTTGTGGATTATTCTTAAGCAGTTGTTGTGGAGAAGTAGAATGCTTCCCAAAAAGATAGCCGTTCACCCTTGTTTTCCCCCTCTCCTGTGCTGGTATTGTGCACAAACTGAATTACTTCATATTGATCTTGTGCTTTTCAATCCGAGTCAGCTTCAGAGAGGTACGCATTGAATCGAAGTGAAACAGTTAGCTTCATATTTTTAAACCAGGCAAATCGGCAGTTTCTCCATCCCGTAGGCAGCAGGCAACACGGTATTGTGCTGCATTTGTGTCATGGGGTACTTGTGATGGTAGCAGCTTGTGTGCACTTCAGTTGATTAAAACACAATTACTCTCGCTTTTTGTGACTGAAATGACTTTCCATCTTAATGAAGTAAGGGAGTCTCTGGACGGAAGTACTGTATATGGGGAAAGCAATGCAGTTCTGAAGGGCATACCCTGGAAATAATTAAAAGCGTTAGGTTCATCCATCAGTTTGAACAAGAAAAAAATTACAAATGGGGGGAACCAAAGTAGAGATCAGTATGCACATTAAGTGACTTCTAATGTTTGCCACTTGAGGACTTTCATACTGTCAAAGAACTTGATATTCCCAGTTTGTTTGTGGTACCAGTAGCCAATCCGGTATGTCCAAATCAAGCAAAACTGCACAAAGTCATCATTCTGAATTACAGCACTTGCTGAGTTGTGGCTGATGCTGTGTTGTCATTGCTTCCCTCTTGGTTCCCTGATTCACTCCCTTGTAGACCATACTCTTGGCATAATGTCCCTCTGGACACGTTAACCTGGGCCATCCTTCATACACAACTTTCTCTGCTTTTTCCAGTAAGGGATTCTTGGAGTAAAAGATCACAGTACGAAGCTGGTACCCACTATTTCTAAATGTGGGTGCTGCCTGAGTATAGCATTTATGTCTGCTCAATGTTTCTCAGACAAAATACCTAGGCTATCCTCCTGCTGTTGTTTCCACCTCATAAAGGCTTTGTACCTCTTGGACAACTTGCTTTATGTCTGCTTTGCTGTATGTATTTTGTTAAGTGTACTAATAAGAAATACCATCTCCTGAAACTTCTGTTTATTTTTCCATTATTTTTAACACAAATTCATGTGAGAAATAATTGCTTTGAAATGGTTTGCCTTGCAAATTTTTTGATTCATCAAGGTCAAAGCAAGAGACCAGCAGAAACAGGAATGGTAGCATTTTAGAGGAATGAATTCCTTTTGAATCAAAATTCAATTAGACTGTTGCTGTGACCTCCTGGTAAAGTCCCATCACCTACATATCTGCAGTGACTTTGTTAGCTGTGTATTTTTTGAAACTGTGGTGTTATCCAGTCTTATCCAGAAAGTTATTAATTTACATTCAGACTTTGTAATGAGGCTTTCTTACATCTGTCCTCTACTCCATTGTTGAGACTGTAAGTTGTTTGAAGAGAAGATTCTTCTGTTACTTGGATTTCGACAACCCTGATACTTTGTCTTGCAGCATGCTAATAGAACAGGTGTATGAGCCCTTAAAGACACATGCTACTGTGTTTTTTTCATAATGTTCTTATGTTCTAAAATACATTGAATCCATGTCCTTGACTAAATCATGTAACTTAACTCTGTTTGCCTTGATAGCTAATAAAGGGAAGGGAAATGCATGGTACCTTTATATTGTAAGCTTAATCGAATGAATACAAGAAGCTGTAAATTTATTATGAGGAAGGTACCACTACTGGCTTCTCTTTGCTATTTAGCTAGCCAAGGTAGTGTGCCATTTTCTGACTTAACTTATATTCAGTAAGAATTCTATTAAAGCAGAACAGTCAAGCCTGTGCTATTGTAGTCCCCATTCCTTTTGTGGACCTATCCCTGGGAATATTGTTAATTAGCATCATTAGCTTTCAGGCACTGTCAGCAGTTACTTGCAATTTCTACTTAATACCTTTCAGTTATTCTCCATTCTCATATTTAATATTTGCATATTGCCTTCATAGCATGACTTTGACAAGGACATTACACTTTTTTCAGGTTTATTAAAAAGTAAAACTGAAGGTTTAAAATATAGCTCTGCACTTATATTTAGTAGCCTGTAATAACTATTCAGGTAACCAGAGGAGTTTCAATGAATCTCAAGCAAGCACTTCATGTAATTTGTGACTGTAGTGGAGAAGGAGTTAGCTTGCCAGAATAGCTTACCTAGAACCCCAGAAATGTTTCAAGAAATTGTGCAAGTAGGACACTAAAGCTTCAGTGGCCTTTCTACTGAAGGGAAGACAGAGTAATATAGGTAGAATTCTGGACTGTTTTCATATTGCTCTGTAGAGACGTTTCTTTGGGAGAGAGCACAAATGGAAAGAGAGAAGGCTGTAGGCAAAACTTAAACGGTAGATCTATGCAGACATGCTTCTGAGTAGTGAAGTTCACTGATTAAATAGACTGTGGATCAAATACCACAGATGTGCATCCAAATGCTGTGGTGTTATGTTACAATCAATTAGCCGGAACTGATACGTTCTCCTGTTCTCATAGTTAATTACTGACAAGTCTTCCTAGTATGAGATCAATAAGTAGTATTTAAAAAAAGCTAACACCTGCAACTTAGCTATAAAACATGGTGCAAAAAGGGTGATAATTGGACAGACTTTGATTCATGACCTGTGAGAAACAAGCAGAAGATAACAGTTCCGGGAAGGCTGGGCGTGAGGGCTTGAGCTCTTTGCCAGGCCTTTTATTCCTGACTAATGAGCAACTGAAGGACAGTGGTGACTTTCTGTTAGTCATTTCTTACTGACCCTACTCTTTACCTTTGTGGAAGACTTCCTGTTTCTTGTGAAGGAGCTCACTTGCGCTCCTTCTCTAGCCATATTTTAGTGACTGATTAGTAGAACAATTTACTTGAGTAAGAATCATGTCTTGGGTAAGAACGAGGGGGAAACGGTTCTGCTCAAACTGAGTGCTGACTACTTTCAGTATCCTTGTGATGTTACATGGTATCCAGAACTTATGCTAAGCTGGAAACCCAGGTAGGAAGAGTCACAGTGCTAGTCTCGAATTTTAGTGAGCTTGAAATGTTTTAAGGGTAAATGCAGGCTGGCTTAAGATGTTCTGAAACTTTTGGAACTCACAATTTAACTCGTTGGTAAAGATAGAAAATAATTTAATTTTAAAGTTTATAGTGTTTTCTGCAGAACTGTCCTACTCCTTGACTAGGTACAGTCAACCTAAGATGCTAGCAAGGAAGGACAAATGACTGCATAATCACTGGTAATTCAAGAAAAAAAGCCGTGGAAGTTGAAAGTGGAAAGAAAAGTATATATACCCTGAAATTATTTTGGAATGGTACAGATCTCTCCACTCTAAAGGGATTATGCCTGGTTACCTCATTTAGTGATCCAGACCTTTCTCTGTCTTTCCAAGGTCTTACACGAGTGAATACCTTAGTAACATTTTTTTCTCTTTGTTCTTCCCAGTTTCTGCATTCAGTGAGGATACAGGTATTTTAGCGGTGGACTTGCAATCAAAAGTAAAGGGAGACAGTCTTCAGTGGTATTTGGCTTGGGAGTTTTGCTGTACTCACGTTATACTTCACACAGCTTGTGTGAAGTTTGTCCTCCAAAATGGTACACTGCCTTTCTGCCTGGAGAAGGAGTTGCAGTCACCCTCCACCAAGGCTATGATTGCATTTTTCTACTTTGGACACTGTGTTGAGGGATTTGTCTTTAGCAGCATGTTTCACCAAAAATGTGTCATATGGCAGCCACAATGTTGATGTGTTAAAGGACTTAAAGGCTCTAGCGGCAGATGACATGAAATTGCATCAAAAATCAGATGCAGAGAGGGTGGTGTCTATGCCTGACAAAACAGTGTCAGCAGGTGAAAGAGGCAGACAGATACTGTTGTTGTCCATGGAGGCCACCAGGCATATCAGGAGGCATTTCTCCATCAGTAACGTGGCAGTCTGGTGTTTGTGTTTTCTCCTTGGCTATGTAAGTAAATGCCAATGAAAATTGGTAGTAAGACACCTGGAAGGCAGGACCTCATGTCTGCACAAGTTGTCAAATGTCTCCTTACCTTGGTGTAAGGGATGGTGCTTGAGGACAGGAGGACTTTTTAAAATGAGACAAGTTCTTTTGTTCTGGTGAATGGGAGGAAGAAGTTTCACTAAGGTAAAGTAATAGTTCTGGCTTCCTGAGAAATCTCTTGACTTATTAACCCATGGCAATTGGAGAAGAAATTCATAGTAACTTGAGGAAAGAGTACTAAACAAGGAGAGAGACTGAAAAGTGTTAGACTTCTCCCAGGAAGATTTGAAATTAACAGAGGAACTTATTCAGGATGGAAATGGGAAAAACTCCACACAAACACGCTTGCCTATCAGGTAAGGGCTGGTGGTTCTAAATAGGTCTTAAACTATTTTGTACTAGACAGTACTAAAATGGACCTGTGTTGCTGAGGGTACTTAATGCTTTGTGTGATATGTGAGTATCTTGCAGGTTCAGGTGCTTATAGTACATATGGTTTGAGTGTGATGAAGCATTATATCATGTGGGCATTATAAGACAATCCAACGGGAGTGGGATTTATAGGATGTTTGCTCTGTTAACCGCTGCTCAAACTCTTACCATTAAGAACTGGGTATCTCAGGGTCTGATCCATTTACAGCTTGGTATTTGCATTGGAGGTCTACATCTCCATTCTAGCATTATTTTTCTACCCACAATTGACTGCAAATACTTTGAGTGGGATGCACAGGGAGCTACTGCTAAAGTAAATGGCTTTCCCCTATCCACATGGCTCTTCTGTTCACTTTGCTAGTCACTGCCTCTGCCAGGTCACTGCATTTTCCTTCCTCTTCCCTGCACAATTTAGAAATAGGGGATCTGATAGAGAAGTAAAAGAGAAGATGCAGCAGTGGTGTGGCAGTATACCTCATATATGAGAAAAATAGCCTTCTGCGGGGACTAATGGTTGTTCTCTTCATCTCCACACCTGGGTGAGCTACGTGGGTCTTCTAACGGGGTCACATCTGCTATGGCAGGGAGAAAATGCAGGTATTCTCCATTTGATCACTCTTCCTCATTTCCTACAGGTGCCACTTCTGTCTGTGTAACCCACTGCCTGGGCTGTGGGAACCAGAAGGGCTGTAGAGTATTTGCCCTTCTCTGGCACTCTGAACCAGCAGCGGTACGTGAAGTGAGAACACCTCTGCTGCTGCCACTTTATGGCCACATCTGCATTTTTCATTTACATGTAATAGCACTTCCTAATTTTTCTAGTATCCCAATGTAGAATGGGGTATCAGCCCAAGAAGGGGCCGTGTGAACTGAGAGATTGAATTGTTTGCATCTACCTTGACAACCCAAATTTAGGATACGGTTGCTATGACATTGGATCATCTGATTTTTTTGTAAGTCAGTGCATACAAACAGTGAGTAGCTGTTTGCTGAGTATGGTTAGCTAGGAATGTAACTTTTATTTAGCTGATGAAATAGTGTGAATGTGTCTGATTTCATTGAAAGCTTTTCTACAATGATCATTGTTCAAAACATTTCAATATATTCATGGTTCATTCAGTACATTGCGTGCAATTACATACAATTCATTCTCTCCATTATGCATTGGCTAAAGGATCTCTGAAGTAATCTGCCACTCTGATTCAGTCTTCTGAGACAATTGTCTTACAGATGAAACTGTTCCCTGACAATGATGCACACCGCTGGCTGGATGTGTGGCTTACGCAGTGTAATTCAATATTATAACTTTTTTTGATGCCTCTGCTCTAGTGCTGATTAAACCCCAGGACTGTAGCAGAAAACTATGTACATCCAGGACTTTACCTATCCGAACACTTCTTTCATCTGAAATGCAACTCTTTCACTTCAGATGCAGACTTTTTACTGAGCTACTTAATACCTCATTGAGTTTTTTGTTGAGAATTCATATAGGTTACACTCTTATGTGTAAACACTAGATAAGATCTATTTTTAAATCTGGGTGGTATGCAACTCTACTAGGAAGCCTCTAAGTCTCAATCTTTTGTGTTTATCTCAACTGTTTATTAATAAATATTTTACCTTTGCCAAGTCAGTTAACCTCAGTCTTTATTTCCACTTTTGATATTGTGTTAAACGTGTTAAAGTTGTGTCTTTATTGTAACTGCAGGTGACTATTACATTTAAAATGAATAGTGTTCATCAGAAATCTTTTGCTATTTGCAAATCTGATGCGTTGATCTTCTTGTGGTCTTATAGTGGATCTATTAGGGGAGAAAAAATAACTTATTTTTTTACTTCAGTGCCTGAGTTTCCTACAGCTCTATTAATCATTGTTCAGGAATGGAATATTTAAAGCCTCTGAACTCCACTGTCAAAGATTTGCTACTCTGAGAAGCAGAATTGGAAGCATGGGTTTTAAAAAAACCCCTTTGCTACAGGTATTATAACAGCTCCTGTTTAAGCAATAGTTATTTATGACTGTATAGCACTGTCTTTTAAACTATGAAAAATTTGGCATTTACTCTGGTGGGTACAGGATCAGTTCCTCAGTGAGCAAGTAGTAACGCATCATTCATTTTGCAAGTGATGGTAAACTGCTCTCCTAATCTCTTTACTAATGCTGTGTCTTACTGTACTTTTGCCAAAAAGGATTGGGAAGTTAGTGCTGCTCCACTGAAAGAATGTATTTTGGAAAACTACAGTGGACTTGCAAAAAGGAAGTTTCTTCCTGTTAAATTTTATTAAAGAAAAAATATTTGATAGAATTGTCAGTGACTTTTTCAGTTTCTGCAAGAACATAGGAAAACAAGCATGTATTAAAAAAAAATACTCAGAATAAAGTTTTGGTAACATTTTTTCACTTCTTTGTGTCTATACCTCAAGAAAAATTAAAACAATCAGTAAGATGTATGGAAAAGAACATCGTGATTTCACACACTCTCAATGTTTTCCAACCTTTTCTCCTTCCCTAAAAAGGGGACAGCATTTTAAAAACTGTCATAATGCCCTGTAGGAGAAGCTTTAATTACACAAAAAGTGAAGATGTCAAAAGCTATAAGATAAGGACTAAGTTAAAAATAAAAATTTTTTGCATCTTCATTTAGAATGAATTTAAATGTCTGTCTGTGTTTCCTGATGCAAATCTAGCTTTGCTTCTCCCCCTCCCCCCCCCTTTTTTTTTAATTTTATTTTTCATCTTAAAGTGACTAAGGCCTTCTGGCAGGAATTGGTTTTATGCTTTTCATGCAGTCTTGGATTCTGTTTTTGCAGATGCTCTAAACTTTCTTTGGTGGAGCTGAAATGAACTGTAACTTGCAAAGGCACAGCACATGCAATTTCAAATAACCTTTCTATACCTTCTGTTTTACAGGACATAAAGATCCCATTTATTTTGAAAAAATACATAGTGTGGCCTTGAATCCCTTCCCATAATTGCTTGTGCATTTGGTTTGTTTGCACAAAAGTGAAATTCTTCAGAGTGTATTCCTGAGAGAATCTCTCATGCCAATTACTTAAAGGAACTTGAGAAACCTGCATTTTCACTTGTTTGGTTTGCATGTGGTGCAGGGCTGATAATCTGAAAAAAGAAGAATATACCTTAAATGAATAAAATAAAATCACTAAAATGATAGGAAGCTTGATCTGCTCTCCACTTACTACCTCTTAAATTTGGATCCATAGCTCTCATTTGTTTGTAAGCAAATGAGACTCCAAACTATCAATTGACATTGCTTTCCTTTCCCCCCCATTAAGGAAAGTGGTAATTGCCAAGCTGTTGACAGCAAGAGCTGGAAGAAGCAATATGAGTGATTTCCTTGGTGACTGTCAGACTGTTCAGACAAGGCTTTCAAACTACGTTCGTAATAACAGAAATACACTGTGGGAAACATAGGCAATGTGGTCTTTAGCAAGCTTGTTTCTCACCAATATACTGAAATCAGCTACCAGCAATTCCAGCTTCATACTGGTGTATTAGCTTGGGGTACTTGCTGAAAGACAAAATGATTCATTGCATTCTTTATTTTTACAGAGAAGCAATAATATCCTTAAAATTTAGACACAGAACCTCTGGTATAAAGTCTGAATGTATTTTTGCAATGCTGGGTCCTCGAGAGATCTCTTCTGTAGTGACTTAATTCTGTATTTCATAATGGTGTGTTTCTTAAAAATGTATTCTGTCAAATCACAAGACAGCAGATACTGTCTTGGAGTGAATCAATAAAAGTAAAATTCTTAAGTAATCTGCTGTTAGTAAATGGCTTTGAATGGGTCAGGCAGTTTCTGAATTTGTTATTTAATGTAGGCAACACTCATTTTTTTTCTTGCTGATTATGTTTTAAATGGCCTTAATTTTCAACAGTTTGCAAGGTGGTAGTGTGCTTGACTTGGTCTGTAGGCTTGGGTTCATCACTGAATCTCTCTGCCTTGGTCTCCACAGCTATAAAATAGGAAGAATGTGCCTTCCTCAGAGGATTGCAGTGCATGTTAACTGATGGAGCAAGAACTTAAGTGGTTGGTGCTCTGCAAACATTATAATGGTGGTCTCCTTAATTAAGGATTGTACTGCTGATCACAGGCAGTGCTTTCGAACAAGGAATGACTTTTTTTCAAACTTCTGCCCAAAAGTTCCCTCTTATTTTGTGCTGCCTTCTTTGTCTTGGAATTTCTTGCAAGTTCTGCCTGTGTTTGTAAGTTAGCATTGATGGACAGACTCACTGTTGACACATATGTTTTCCCAGTGCTCTTACTGTGCATGCTCCTTTGATGGATAGGTTTTCAAATATCATTATCCAGTTGTTTGCCTCACATCCTATCTCACCTAAAGTGTCACAGTGGACTAACTGATGTAGAGAATAGAAATATTTCTTGCAAAAGAGAGATTTGTGGTTTTTAGTGTGGGGGCTTGTAAGCTTTATTTGGTTCTATAGAATGTTTCCAACTAATTTGGATGGGTATAGGATATGTGGTTATTAAATTGAGGCTTTGAGTTTTTTTTAAATACTACTTTCTGGTCATATTCTGAAAATCTGCATAACTAACACTGTTTAAAATAGGCCTGTTCCCGTAATTTTTAGTGATGATTTCACCTTTCAGTAAGATAATACAAAGAAATGCTTCCCTGTTATATTAAGGCTACAGAGATCTAAAACTAGCTGTAGTATCTTTGCTTAAACCATACTCCTCCATGAGTCCTACAAAAAGAATTAGTCTGTTTTATTGCTGTGCACTGATTTTTTTTCCCCATAGAACTGTGCTGCCTCCTTGTTCTCAGGGTTATCCTTCTCTTTCAACACCCTAAAGGCATCACAATAACCAAAATGAATATACACAAATATCTTAAGAGAGAAGTGCCTATTAGGATTTCTAGTGTTTGAATGTTTTTCTGCCTTCCCTTATCTGCATGTGGCTTTGTTTAATGAATAAACTTGCAAATAATTAGAAATACAGATAAGGATTTCTCTTGCCTTAAAACTACATAGGGACTTAGGAAGCCTAATTCACTTGTTAGTGAATTAGGGAATTACTGAATACTGAAGTAATACAGAAACCCTGGGTCAAGTGAAGAATCTCATTTTTTTTCAACTGAATTTAATTCTATTTAGCTGTATTTAATGTTTCCTTTAACACAAATAAATGTTCAGATATGCATGTAAACTGCTGCTACTAGTTCAAAACTATTGAATAGAAATTTCCTTCTATGCATCACTTCTATTGAAATTGAGAGAGGTAGTAAAGAACACATCGTATCCTATATTTTTATAAGAATACTGCTGATTTCCTTCTAAGTAAAAGTTACTTTAAGTAAAAAACTGTGTTGTGTTTTAATAAGATACAGCACTAAACCTAAATCTTGTTAAACATAATTTAGTAAGAGCAGAAACTATTTTAGTTGATTTTCATTGTCCAAATTCAGAGGAAAAAAATAGACAAAGTACACTTACCGCAAAAAGCGCAACATAGAAATCTGTAATGATTTTCTTTCTTTTTTCTTTTCATAACTGAAGTTGCTTTTTTAATGTACACTAAAGCCTTCGCTTTTGCAGTTTCATAGTAAAAAAAAGTATTCTTCTAGAAGTTTATGTAATTCATAACCAGGTTGTGTAGTGAAAGCTAAAAACCTGTCTGTTTTATGTGGCTTGCTTCCTAAAAGCAAGCTTGTACAGTAGCACCACCATATCTCATCAGATTAAAGTGAACCTGCATAACAGCGTGGACATGAAGATGTCAGGCTTGTAATACGTCTGCTCATGGTCCGTTATTTTTTCATTGATCTTTACAAGCCTATAACTCTTTTAAAACGCATGTCATTAGATAGATATTGAAAGGAAAATGCTGATGATGGCTCTACAAAACCAATAAAGCTGGCTTTATTAGCTTTTATAAAAGTCTTTATTGCTCGTATGGTCTTAGTCTCAGCAGGCAGTGAACCACATTTAGGTACTTAAAACTTGTTTCTCGTAGGTATCTCCAGGAGCCTTCGCCCCCGCGCTTATAGTGCTCCACCCTTATGAACATGTTTCTTTTCTAAGTTTCTGCCCAGTAAAGTCAAAATACAAAATGTAAACAGGTACCTGCTCTTAGGTCTTGCTGACCAGTGGAAGAGGTCAAGGGTGGCTCCCGGGAAAGGAACAAGTTTCTTTCTGTTTCTGGTATTGTAATAGCTAAGACAGTAAACATTAATTTTCATTAGGCACTTTGCTATAAATCTCAGTTTAATATCTGTTTCAGATGTTCTAGATAAATCCTTAACCTTTCAGTTGTTCCCTCTTGTAATCCTGTATCAGTGATGAATCTTGGCAGTGACAAATGGCACTGTTAGACCCTGCAACTACTTCAGTTCATGTTCTTTCCTATATGCGTTTTCTTTAGAGGGAGGAAGAGGGGGAAGGGACAGGCTGGGGAAGATGGTTTGAATACTAATGGCCGTAAATGGCATCCTTCTTTTCCTACCCTTCCTCAAACTCTAAGTTGCCCTCTTAAAAAAAAAAAAAAAAAAATTAAAAAAATCAGTAAGTTGACTGATATGAACCATTTGCTTGTCTTGGGAGTAAATTAAGTAACGCTAGATGATCAGTTAGTAATCTGTGGCCTTTCAGATCACTTAGTTCCAACGATGATACATATAAACATCTGAAGTAGGTAGACAGCCTCCTAAAGTAGGAACTACCTTATGCCATTGAGATCACTTGCAATGAGTTTATTGTATTCTTGCAATAAACTTTTTGATAGTATAGCCAGTATGATTGCAAAATAGCGATGCATACCTTACAGCAACCAGAAAGTCCAGAAATCTGTTCCTTTTTAAAGTTTCTAGACCTCTGTGGCAAAAAAAGTTGCCAATTGTCCTATTGGAGAGAGTACTATTATCATACAAGTGAGAGTTAACATATTTGACGTAGGTAGCTGGAATGAACTTGAACTCTGAAACTTTTGGGTCTGCCCCACCTTTACCACCACCTGATGGGAAGACTGGCAGACAGGTACAATAACAACTCAAATTGATGAATAGTGTTATTCCAGGTGTCAAAGTGCAAAGGTAGATATAATTAAGCAATAACCATGTCTTCCCAAGGACAAAATAAAAAGCTTACTGTACTACTTTCTTCAGTTAAGACCCAGGTGAAAAAAGGATTTTAACTCAAGATTAGAGTGTAACTTGTAGTGAAATGAAGACACCAGATTAATGTAGGAAACTTTCATTTGGGGAATAATCTGTTTCTCTTAAAATGGTATATCCTGGAATATAATTTTTATGACTGTCAGAAGTATGAATGCATAATATGTTTAAAAACCCCCAAACCAACGTTTAATTTTCTTTGTGTATTTTCTGTTTTGAAGAAAACAGTATAGACAATTTCAAAAAACAAAGTTAACAGAACATGGCAACTCCTATGTAATGTAACAATTTTGTAGTTAACACTATTATTAAACAGTCATGAAACAGCATAAAACTGTTAAATAAAAAAAAAAATATCTATCTAATAGGGAAACTTTTGGGATAATGGGAGATACATTTAAAAAACCTGAGTTTCATCTGGAAAACACCCTTTGTGACTTGGTCTGCTGTCATGAGGATCTGTACTGATAAGATCTTCTGGCCTGAGCAAGCTGACCTCAGCTGTTGTGTTGCGCACTTGTTTGCTAGGCCATATAGATCAGGTAGAGCTTAAGACATTGCATGAAACTGCCCCGTGTTAGACTACAGGGACTCCTGTCTGTAATGCTTTTGCTGACCCGTAGTAGACCAGCCAGTGACCTTTTTGGTAACTGTATAGCCCCAGGAAGTTTTGAAATGAATGGGAAAGTCATTCAAGAAAAAGGCTGCAGTATCACTGAACAGGGCAAAGAACAGGCTCTGTCTTGTGAAGAGGTAGACGTCTACAGCTCCAGGCACATTTAAAAGAGCCAAGTACATTCAGTACCTTCTAAGACCTGGCTCAGACCCTAAATTTTCATGATACTGCCATCTCGATCTCGTTTCTGGCTATTGGTTTAGTGGGAATTATCTTTCTTAACAAGCTCTCAAGGGTGCCACAAAACTTTATTAATATTAAGCAAAGAGCTTGGAGATTCTCCCCTATAGAGTGGAATATAACAGTAAGGATAATGCTTTAATAGCATGGTTTTGTTTGTCACGAAAAATAATTAATTCTGTCCTGTCTCTTTGAACAACTGCAATGATTTTTGTGCTATTTGTTAATATATTTAGATTAGATGCTGAAGTGAAAGCCTAAACACACTGTCGTCTTCAGGCACACTCAGGCAATTAGAGTGCAGCTTGTGTTATTGTTTTATAATTCAAGCCTAGTGAAGTCATAAATTAAGAAGCTCATTAAATTTTCAATTGCATTAATAGGAAAATTCAACTTATTAAATTCTTTGGTAAGACCTAATAACAAAACATCGGAAATGCATCTTTTTTTCCATCTATCTTTGTTAATCTTTGGCCAGATAGCCTTCCCTTAATATAGGAAAAATAAAGCAACAGGAATATAAATTGTAGATACAATGTTTCTTACATGGACTTTAACGTTGATCCTCTTTGAAACATTTTAAAGAATTTTTTAACATTCTCATGACTGACAGCCTGGCCCATAAATAGCTGCAGGCATCTCAGCAGCAAGGTGCCAGCATCTTTGCGCTCTGTGCTTGGCAATGCTTTGTTTACAGCAGCATATCAAATAAAGACTGATAACACTATTTTTATTTGGCAGTGCATGACACAATTTGATGCTATAGGTTGAGCTGTTTAAAAAAGGAAATATTAAATATATCTCAGTTTTGCCTGCAATTGGAAACTGTAAGTCTATGTATTTAATGGAGCGTGCAAATATGAAACTGCTCAGTGAGCTAAGTCTGTACTTGTAGAAATGGCTTCACATCCATTAAAATCATAATGATTGGATTCACAGTTGTGGTGGACTTCTTAATTCATGAAGCTTTTTTTTTTGCTTGAACCATTAGCTGGTACCAAAATTATTTGAAAATTAATGTAGTTACACCCAGTTATGCTGCAGCTGTGTGTTATGTTTTCACTGTGTGTTACTATGCTCACATTCCAACAGTACAAGAACTACAGAAATTCTTCATTCATCTTGAAGGGTGGTATTGGTGTTTAATTTGTCCAGTGGTTATCTCATTGCCAAATTGTAGCGAGACAGAGAAATAACCGTGAGGGGGCATGAAATGCTTTGCACATCGTACTAACTCGCTCTAGATAAGTATATACATAGAAAGAAAAATAATCGGCTAGGTAAACTTGCAGACTTCATTGTGAGGTTTTTTCCGAACAGTAGACTAATAACCCTCCTGTTGCCTGCTACCGTTCAAAAGATAATTTTTGAGTGAAAAAGCCATCTTCTATATCTAGTCGTGCCTACCAAAATTGCATCTATTAGCAGTTTGCTCAATTAGCTGCTCAATCTAGACAAACAAATGCCATAGGGCAAAAAATAGGTCTGCATTTCCTCAGGCAATTCTAGGGCATCTGTTTCTGAACTAGGTTCCCCCAGGTGCATGGGACCAACCTAATGCTCAGTGAATCCAGTAAACTCCTATGGACTTCAGGGTTTGTAATTGTGGACCCATTCAAATTCCCCAGCTGCATCTTGCAGCAGGGCACTTAGTAAATGATCTTTTGCCTCACAAAGGTATTTGATATTTGCAATATTGGCTCTTCCTATTCCTCTTGCAAGACACTTGAATATCTAACTTTTTTCCTTCTGTGAAACCTTGTATTTTTTTTTTCTTGCGGGCAGCAGGGAAGATATTGATAGCAGAGGTGAGTGTGGTCTGTCTCAGGGTGGGGGAAACATGGAAACAGTGCTGCAAATGAAGGGTGTTTGTAGGGTTTTAGCATTTAAACTTTGCTGCTGCTCTTGTAACTTCCTTGTAAAAGATTCCATGCCAAACAGTGCTTCTTGGAGAGGTTTAATAACAATGTAGGGCCAAGCCATAATCTGATGTGTTCCTGAACAGGGGAACCCAGAATATCACCGGTTGCTGGGAAGAGTAGTACTTCTATTCATGCTTTTGTGAGGTGTTTGTTTTTCTCTCTCTCTTCTTATGCTGCTGTCACTGTGGGTAATGAAGTGAGTTGCCAAGAAAACAGGATCTAAAGACCCTCTCAAAACATGTAGCAAAGTAAAATTAATCAGATATTTGGTTTTGTTACTCCAAATTTCAAATTTATTAAGCTAAAATTATGGTACTTTTGAGCCTGATTAGTGATATTTTTCATTGCTCAAGATTGTTGATATGAGATGTGGTATTTCTCTCTTTATTTTTTCCCCTCTTCCTCCCCCCCCGCCCCAAAATATCAAGTCTAGCAGGCTTGAGTCTGTGCCAGTGTACCACAGCCATCTGCTGCCTCTAGTGCCACCCTGGCTTCATGGTGAAACCAAAATACTGGCTCTAGGGACACTTCCACATCTTCCTTGTCTGTTTCAAATAATGTATACAATGTTTAAAACAAGCAAACAAAGTACCCCAACAAAATACCACCCACAGCAACCCAAAAAAACCCGCCAAAATCAAACCACAAATAGGCAACCCATAGCTCTCGTAATGTGCTGCTTGCTGGAACGCCCAGTTAGTTTTCTTGTCCTTGTGTTCCTGTCTAGTCACTAAACTGAGTCCATAATAACATGGACCTCTCTGACCTGTAACATTCCTTATTCTCCCTGTTCTTATTGCTGTTTACTTCTAGCCTTGCTTCTGCTGAACTCAGGTGCAAGGTTGCTAATAACTCCTCACTTTCTCCTGTCACCAGATGTTAATTAGTGGAGTTTCTTTCCTTGAGAAAGGGGATACCCCACACCCCAATGACTAATTGCGATGAAGACACTCTACCCAGTAGAGACTCTTTACAGATATGGTCTTTAATGTAATCCAACCTGCTTTAGGAACTTCTAGACTATTTGCAGTATCAAAGCACTTCTTAGATCATCATGAACTATATAATGTTGGTTTTGCTGTACTTCCTAAAGTCTTCAGAGAGCTGAGAAAGGAGTTTTCAAATGGCTTCTGACTGGGCTTTAACTACAAGGTATTTATTTCCAGAGCCAAAGACTGTCCCACCCTCAAGATAGAGAAGCATGGCCAAATATTTAAAATTTTTACGATCATGGTAATGAAGATATTCACAGTAATGAAATACTGATTGGTGAAACTTCAGCATATTAATCCCCTCTTTCTGAAACGTGGAAGTTCACAAACAAGTTTCTACATAAGGCAGTATTTTGTTGAGTAGACTGTGTCAGCAATGAAAATACTCACTTTGTTTTGAACCAGTATAGTTCAGTCTTAGGCCACTTGTTCTTCCTGTTGGCAGCTACAATCCTGTTTGCAGTTCCAGGCTTGCAAGTATCACTTATGTTCGTTATATCTGGAGGTGTGTACTAAAGAGCTGAGACACAATGAAGGTCACCTGGCTCATGCTCAGAGGAATAGGATTTCATATAGAAATGTAGAATCTCATATAGAAATGTGGTCTGCATTGAAGATGTGCTTAAGCTTGTTTTCCCTAATCAGTGTCACGATGAAAACTGTTTTCTTTGGTTAGGTTTAAGCATTTATCTTTATATAGCTATAACAGAACAATTTGGTTGAACTACCTGTATTCCTGTGCAAAGGCTTCTTAAAGATGGTTTGTTAGAGCAACAGGTTCTGGCTTTTCAATTTTTCTGTTGTCAATCAGAATAATAAGTTTTAATGTATTTTTCCCATTTATTTCTTTGAACAACACTGCTGCAATAAAGCATATTAAATAATTTCATTAACCTTGGCCTAGACTTGCACTAAGAATCTCCTTAATTGGGCAAGTGTAGCACAGATGTGAGGTCTATGATTACTGCAGCTATGCCAATCTATTGGCAATGTGTCATTTTTAATGTGGCAGCTGTATTCCAGCAATCAAGGGTTACAGCTTCTGGCAGCGTGAAGTTCTCATTATGCCATTTCTGCTCTGCAGTAAAATAATTATTTCAAAGCAAGCTGCTTCCTTCTCATCCCTAACCTGAGATCAGAAGTCTTCCTGTTTATTGTTTTGTGACTTTTCATCTAATCATTATCTGCAGCAGCTGGGTTCATGTTTAAAAGTTAGTTTTCTGAGGCTGACCTAAGATGCATTGCTTTATATATATATATA
>NW_009259237.1:3255060-3270949 GCF_000687185.1 Egretta garzetta
ATAAAAATGTGTGTGCATGTGTATAAAAGTAACAAATCGAAATCTGTTCCAAAGTACATTTCTCCTTCAAGCAAATGAACTGGGAATAGCTAAAAATTATAGGGGATTTTTTAATACTTAATTATGTCATATACACAAATTATTTTTATGAATTTGCCTTTCAGTTAATTTATGAACTATTAAAATGAATACTTTCTATAATGATTTCATCTAGGAAATTTAAAAATAAAAGCCATGCAGTACCTATCTTGAGATATTGCCACAGCAGAAGCCTGAATCAATTTGACTGATTTCACTTGAGATGTTTTGAAGAATATTTTTGTTGGTTTTATTCTGAAACCATGAATTTTCTTTAAAGTCCAAGTGACAAACAATGCGTAAGTGAACTGTTAAGAGCTGGTATCTTACCACAACAAAATACGTTCACACTTGCAGGGGTCAAAGGCTTTGGAAAAGCTACCCCTCTATCCCCTTCCCCCTTCCCATTTCTGAAGTTGCTCTGGGCATCTGAGCAACTGGTAAAGAGTGGGGGGTGTGTGTGTGTGTTTGTTGTCATAGACCAAAGAATCAAGCTAAACTAAATGGGAAAGTAACACAAAAAAATCTGAAACAATTCTGAGTTATGACTACATGACCAAAAATAGAACCAGCTTTTCTGGGATCTAATGACTACAGTGGTGATAGCAATTGCAATGGAAATTAGAAAAGCATCTTATAAGAGAATCACTTTTCATCAGCACCTTATTTTTAATGAATCAGTGCTGAATTTTAATTTGTAATTCAGTTTTCTTAATGCATTCACCTTGTGTAACTGAGAAATCAATATCACTGGATAGCTGTATTGTTTTTGCCTCTACTTTAAAGGTCATGTCCTAATTCAAGCAACTAGAAAAATTAACATTTTTCAGGAATTTTAGAATAGATAAGATTTCTCTCTAGCCTTAAGCAAAGTATACTGATATGTTTTTGGCAGCAGAATAGTTTGATGCATTACTGCTATGTGACAAACCCAATACAGAATCCTTATTAATAATCCTATTAATGTTTCATCTAATATGAGGGAAATGGTAAATAAATTGTGGCTTTAACCCACTGCTGAGCTCCCAATTACTATTTTTCTCCCTATCTGCTTGCAATATATCATTTTTTTAATATGACTGAAATGTTCTAACAATCAAGGGTTAGGATCCTAACAGCATGAAGTCTTCATTATGTGATCTCTGCACTACAGCAAAATAATGATTGTGAAGCAAGCTGTTCTCCATGTAACACTTACAGAATAACTCATAAGACTACCCATTTACCAGCTTCTGGTTATGGATTCAATTACTTCATGCCTCGGGTTTGTGGATGTTGGAATCATGTCATGCATCTGTCTTGAGCTGCACCATAAAAAGCATTCAAAGTGAATAAATTACAGGTGATGTTCCCCAGAAGCACTCTGAGGTTTTTGCTTTCTCCCAAGCCACTCAAGGCCGTGTCTTCTGAAAATTTAATGAAGGTTTCATAAACCATAAAAAAGCCCACTAGAATGTCATGACCTTCTTTCATTTTCTGAAACTGCACAAAAATCTACGTTTCCCACAATTAACAGGGAGAAGAGTATTACACTTGAGAGACAGCATTTAAATTATATGTTATAGTCCCAAATGCATATTAAACAGAACTGAAGAGGTAAATGAACAGTATTTCAGATGGCTGTGCAGATCTCAGAGTTTTTATTTTTCCAAAGAATAGGTCTTTGTATCAGATTAATACAGTTTGCCTCCTTCAGTATGCAGTATAAAATTGGCAAGGAGATGAAATCATAAATACTTAATCATTAGCAAGTGACTGTAGGTACAGCTGCTGTATATCCACTGTTTCTTATATTAAACATATAGGATGGGAAAACTCAGGGTGCCTGACTGTACTTCATTTGACCTATAGCTTTCCTATTGTACTATAGGATAAAATTAAGGCATACATTAATGTAAGGCTGACCAAATGTTTTTTTTAGAAAAGCCTGTTTTTTCAAGAGGAAGGAATCCTGCTGTACTGATAGTGTAAGAAAACTTGCAAATGGTGAACAATTGCTGATGGGTGATCTAAAGTAATTACCAAGTTTGAAACTCAAACAGTGTACAAACCGTACCACAACTAGCGCTCAATTTTTGATTGTGTTTTTGTGAGAAATTTAGTATTAGTTATTGTTTGTTTGCTCTCTGGTGCCCTTGGAGCATGCAGTAAGATGCTTACTTGAAAATGGAAATAAATTTACGTGCAACACGGTCTTGTTCTTTTTCCTCCTGTGTTTTTTTTCTTCTTTCTCAGCTTTACCCAGTAGAATTTCAGAGAACAAGGTTGTAAGGCTACCGATACAATCCTAACTCTCCTTAATACCTGGTAAACTCTTACATGCTGTATAGCCATACGTTGTGCTCCCAGCTCACACTTTGCCTTGCAGTCCTCAGTGCTGATCAACAGTGCTGAGGCAACTACAGTGTCAAATATTTTTCTCTTGTGCAAGACTGAGCAACCTGAGGGAAAAAATAAGATTATTCTGATATGATGAGAGAATATGCACAGTAAATTCTTAACTATTTAAGGAATTTGGCTGACTGTAGCAGACTAACAAGTATTCCCTCATGCGTCAGACAAGGAAGCCCCGTATTTCAGGACTGTGCTTGTTGCATGCAGTTGTGGAGTGCCAGGATTAGACCACGTACATGGACTGCATTAATAAGCCTTTTGCTCTATAAAATTAGGCTTCCATAACTGGCTTGTTTTCCCAGAGGGTGAAATGTATGAAGAATTTTTGGATGTAGATACATTGTTTTGACACTTTTGCTGCATGTGAAGTGTGTGCCTGGTGGGTATGAAGTGGGAAATACTAAGACACCTGAGGAATTTCTGAGCAATAGGCACAGCGCTCTTGCTTTCGAGGTATTTCACCCATTGACAAGAAAAGAACAGCTTGCTTGCTCAGCTCTAGACAGCAAACTATAGATCAAAGGAGACTGGCATTCAGGTGTTACACTTGCAATTAGATACTTAGGTTGGGGTTTGAACAAAGATATGATAGTGACATTTTTATGATTTTTTTTCTAACCGCTGTATTTTTGTAGCTTTCCAAGTGTTACTTTCCTGACCTTTGTTTGATACCCCTGATTTGCAGGATCACTCAGAGAGTAAAAAGATGCAATTTCATGTATCATTAATTCCTTAAAACCTTGGTGTTTATCTCATCCCTTGATACTGTTCCTTTCAGCGCTGAGTTTTAACAAAAGATAAGGGTTTAAAGTCCCATTTCTTACCCCTCCAAAACTTATGGATGTTATAAATAATGGCTAACATCATGCATCAGTTGCATGCCTTGTGGCAATGTTAGTGAGGAATGCAGTGATCATGTTATCATTTGGCTATGCTAACATAATTAACAGAAGAACATGTATATGTGAGCTAATGGGCAAACCTATTCCACAGTCAATGCCCACCTTGCAACATACTGAAAGTGTGCCAGTTGTCCACCATACATTGGGCTAGGGAGTGTTTGTTATATTAAACATACTGGGTATTCATCTTACCTACTGAATTAAGTAGTTAATATTACCACAGATATCCAGAAGAATAATATTTAGTGGATAATGCACACAGAGAAACAAGAAAAAATGGGAGAGAAATAGAAAAGGTTGTGTATGAGTAACTGGATTTCTTCTTGTGATTAAAGAAATTGGGAGATACTGAGCTTGGCATGGTGAGAGTCAGAGAAAGTTTTTAACATCTTTAACATCTGTTCTTGAGCCAGTGAGGAGTCATTTTCCAAGTAAGAAGCTCAGATGGTTTCCCTGATAGATGATGAAGTTGCAATGGGTGTCAGCTGCCTGTAGATGCCTGAGGGCCCTTGCAACAGGACAGGCTGAGATGTGTCTTCTGGCACAGAATGAGGAATATGGGGATATAGAAAAAAGACATGGAGAATGTGGCAGAAGTGGAAATTCTCTGAGCAGGTTGGCTGGGGCCTGAGGAGCTTCAGGGCATGTTATGGTCATGGTGACTGTGGAGAATTTTTAGCTAGATCTGTTTTTGGGAGCAGAAATGCACGCATGGAATAGGCCACCCATAACTATCCCAAGAGATCACCTTCCCCTGATTTTCCTATGCTGCTTCCTTGCTGTTGCTGTTAGAAATGTGGCAAAGCAGTTGCTCCCCTTCAGCCACATTTTGCCTTCCTTTGTCTCCCAAGTTATTTAAATTCCATTGGGGAAAAAAAACCCTACCGTTGTTCATCGCTATCCTGTCATCCCTGCCTATATGCTTCTGGGAGCAGCACTCTGCAGGCTCAGCTGATTTGCACCACACATTTGAATCCTACCCTTGGGTGACACTGGCAATGGTGGGACTTCTCAGTTACTGCTTTGCAGCTTCTCTTTGGAGTCAGGCTGTTCTTTTGCACAGCATGGCAGCTGCCTGTAGGAGACTTCAAGTTCGCAGAGGGAGTTTAGGCTCTGCTTCCCTGAGACTGAATGGTCAAACACGGTCTAACCCAGTGCCTTTGTCTTTAGGGCAAGGGGTTATCGAGCTGAGATGCTTTTCAGCTTGACTGTTAGGACTCATGGGAAGGATGATGTGATGGGTTGCTGTGGCTTTTTTTATGTTCTCATTGCTGAAGTTGTTCTTTTCCCGTCCTTTCTCTGTGGTAGCCCATCATGTCTGGAAAGCTGGGATTAAACCAGGACAAAAGTAAAAGCACAGCTCATGGGATATGTTGGATAGTTGTGTAAATCAGGGCAGATGTTAATTCAGTAAAGAAAAGTGTCTGCTTCAGTCATGGTCTTCAGTCTGTCTTCTGTATCCAAGTCAGTGATTTCCTGTAGGTTTTTACAGTCATCCTACAAAGCTGAGTACAGAAAAAGAATCATTGCTGTGGAAACCTACAGAAGTGGGAAAGGATAGCATTCCCTTAAAACATTATAGGATAGCAATTAACTTAATTGCTTTTCTACTTCATTGAGATACTTTTCGTTTCTTCTTCACTACAGGAATATAATTACATAATATACGGTACAGTATCTGTTTCGCTGAAGCTATGACGCTCGCTTCATTGGGACCAGGTTTTTATCGACAGTGCTTAAAACTGGCTCATATAATAGAACTGGCTATTGTTCTACAGACATACCTAAATGTGAAGAAGGCTGACTATATGAAATATGCCTGGCCACTGAGCTGAGAATTATAGGTCAAACTACATTGTGCACCTAACTAATATGTCAAAAAGAAACCAAAAAGTTCAAATAAATGGGCCATTTATTGCAAGATGATCAAAAGGCAGAATTGTGAAGCCTAACCTTTACAAAATCCCAGCTTGCTTTAATAGTTCTATATCTTCTAGAAAGAAACCTTGGGATTTCCATTCATACACTTCACTAGAGGTTGGCTTTTTTGAAATCTCTTATTCTTAAATAGGAAAGGCATTATTTGCTTTTGTGGATGCACCTAAATGGATGCTTCCTGGAGTGACTGTTATGGACTCAGGTATCTATCATACCCCTGAATTAAATTCTAACTATCTATATAACATACCTTTGCTGTTGTTGTGTAACACTTTGTAGTGTGAAGCATGTGAAGTTTCACAGTGAATATTGCATTTTTATTGTCGTATACTGCTAGCTTTTCAACACTCTCTTTTGCTGCAAATATTTACAAGATGCGTTTTTGTTTGAAAAAAAATAATCTTACATTTAGGTACTTATAAGGCTTTAAATTGCATAATACTGAGAGTGCTTTGTAGAGCTGTTATAAATGCACAGAAACATTTTTTTCATCAATAAAGAAATCCAGTGAGCATGTGTATATATATGAGTTTTCTAACTGCAGAAACATTACATGTACCTGCAGAGTAGAGAAGGGCTGATCAAGACTCTTGAACTGTTGCCCTTGCATGTTTTCTTCTACAGTTGAACATGCTATTAAACCAATCCAGGCACACCAGGCAACAATATTTGACAAGACCTATTGAACGCAGAATTTTCACAATGGAACTGCACAAATTTATTTAGCACAAGCATCTCTTTAACTATTAAATGCTGAATAACTGCGGCCTCTGCTGTAACAGTTGCACCTATATAATGTTATTGATAAAATCAGGAATATTAACTGGAATACAAAATACAACAGGAATGTCTGTGCCTGAATCCAGTCTGGGCTTTAGCTTTCCTGAATCCTGTAGTGGCAGAATGTGGTTAGTTGCTTCTCAGTTAAGAAGGGTATGGTAGTGCTGTTACGGGGATTATGGAGGAGGCTGCTGGCTCATGTATAAGCCATAGTAGAGTCATGTCACTGGGCTTAGTGTTAGTCGCAGAAAGTGTTATCGCTAAACAGAAAGGGTGACAAAATTCTTACCAAACAACTACAGCTGAGTAATTCTTTCTGTGATGATTTGTTCAAAATGGTGTGTGTGTGGGGCAAAAGTGCTTATTTTTAGTGCTTTTTTTTTGTTATAATATCAGGGAGGCTTTGAAGCATTTTTTTTTTTTTTTGGTATATGGCCCTCTGAATGGAAGCAGAGGGACAGACAGAGTTGTGCTGCTTAGAGGGTGGATAAGTGGTCCCTTGCAGTTCAATAGATTATCTGTATGTATGAAGCAATTCATAATCCATAAGCAAAGATGGTTACTGTTTCAATAAACAGGGGAGGTGATTCTGCCCTTCGATTCTGCTCTGGTAAGGCCCCACCTGCAGTACCGTGTCCAGCTCTGGAGCCCTCAGCACAGGAAAGACATGGACCTGTTGGAGCAGGTCCAGAGGAGGCCACAAAAATGATCAGAAGGATGGAGCACCTCTTCTGTGAGGAAAGGCTGAGAGAGTTGGGGTGGTTCCACCTAGAGAAGAGAAGGCTCCAGGGAGATCTCACTGCAGCCTTTCAGTACTTAAAGGGGGCTTATAAGAAAGATAGAGACAGACTTTTTTACCAGGGCCTGTAGCCATAGGACAAGGGGTAATGGCTTTAAACTAAAAGAGGGTAGATTTAGACTAGGTATGAGGAAGAAGTTCTTTACAATGAGGGTGGTGAAACACTGGAACAGGTTGCCCAGAGAGGTGGTAGATGCCCCATCCCTGGAAACACTCAAGGTCAGGTTGGATGAGGCTCTGAGCAACCTGATCCAGTTGAAGATGTCCCTGCTCATTGCAGGGCAGTTGGACTTGATGACCTTTAAAGGTCCCTTCCAACCCAAACTATTCTATGATTCTATGAAAAACAAAAGCATCAAAGCCTGAGACAGGCAATGTGAACTGCCACAAGTCCCATATGCCCCGAAGAGCCACCCAATTATCACAATTCCTGATTGTTGAATACGGGCAGGCAGATATGCTGAAAGTCTCTTCAGGATATATCATAGATACAAAACTAATTGCTAGTGGTCCTTGTGCTCTGATGCTAAAGTTGCTCTGTAGTAGCATTTTCCAAAATTTCTCTTGAAATTTTATAGATTTTGTAGGTTACACATGTACCCTCCCCCCACCCCCATCAGTTCTCTGGAAAATCAGAAGCTTTCAGTTAAAAATACTTTGTGTTTAATGTTTGAGTCACATGTAAGTATATTAACAGTGGTTTGGTGTGTCATGCTGTTCTTACAAGCCAGGTTCCTCACCTGGACACACTGCTGTGGCTGGAAACACCGGGATGGCAGACACAGTCTGAGCTGCTGTGGAATCGTAGCGGGAGGAGTGTGAGATGTCTGAGGTTTGGCTCTGATCAAACACCACAGCTGCACTTCCGACTGGGAATTTTAGCTTTATCTAGATACACTTGGCTTATAATTTCTTTTCCCTGCAAAGTTGTTGCAGTTTTCCACAGAGGAATTTTCTCCTTCCCTGGCCTTTGAAGATGCTGCAATTTTTCACCTCACAGTATTCATGTAAATTACTCTTTAGGAAAAGTCATTTTTAGAAGACTTTTATCTTCTGATCTACAGCATGGGGAAAGGCAAAGAAAACTACCAAAGGAGGCTAAATAAAACTAAAATAATGATAAAAATAGAAAACCCCCAAGTCTTCAGGTTTATGATAAATTTTCTTGGTCAAAAGAAGCATTGCAGGATTTTTCAGTGACACCATTCTGTTTCTGGGAATGTAGAAAAACAGCAAAAGCTTCCCCATTGCTGATGACTATGCAGTTCTGCTAATTCTAACAATACTGCTGTGAGTGCCTGCATGAAGCTGAAGCCATTTAAAATGATTTCTCGTAGGCCACTGAACCTCCATTTGATGGTAATAACTTTTTGGTTGCTACAGCCCTGTGCTGGATTTGGAGCAGTGACCTGTAGATGAAAGGCTCCATATCCCATTGCCAGTCCTCTGAGTTAGCCGGTCTTGGCCCGTTTTTCTTCTCCTCTGCAAGCAGCTGCTTCTGCCTCTGGAGTTCCTGACTGAAACAGGCAGCAAAAGAAATCATTCTGTGGCTCATATTTCCACTTGGGCTCAGTGATCAGGATCACAACAGAAATAAGTGTGTTGAACTGAAAGGGTCTTTCTGCTTTTCTTAAATGCTCTCCATGATATAAACGTTACAAAAGTGCTGTGTATTCCAATTAAACTTAAACAGCAGCTCTAGCAGGGAGCAACTGCTGTGCACTCGCAGGATAAATCAGCTTTCCTACTGAGCTCCACAGCATAGTTAAAAAAGGAAAATCTATTTCAGCAACCTCCATAAAAAGCATATGCATTTTCTTTCTGTCTATCTTGCTTGGTCCTTCTTATGTAGTTATTCTTCATGGATACTGAATATCTATGGCTCCATGTGGGGTCAAAATCCTTTTGATTTCCGAGTCTTATTGTGTCTGCACCAACTTTTGCAGGCAGATGACGGAGCAAGCTGGGCTCATCAGCTTTGAGTTTTAATTCTACTCCAGATCCCCTGTGGGATGTTGCACAAGTCATTCCTTTCTGCAAGTGGGAATAATTATTCTTTTGCTGTTTGGCTCTTCTACCTCAGGTAGAAAATCTTGGGCCAGAGATTTTTTTTTTTGACCTGTTTAACCTACACCTACTACCTTGAGTCCTGTACTGGATTCCAGCTGGGGAGGACTATTATGGAGCTGAACTAAATCTGGTTTGTTAGCACCATTTTATTGTTTCTGAGACATAACTGCATCTGAACCCATGGAATTTGGCTCATTTATGAGTAAAGCAAGATACATTTTAAGTATCTGAGTATATAGAAATGTCTACAGAGGTAAACCCCCAGAGGAGGACCCACTATATAGAAGCTGAGATCAGTGGTAGCTCTGTTAGGTTTTAAGACAAAAGATGCTTTTCACACTTAGCAGAACAATCCAGTGCTATTTCTCTGTGGTGCATCAACAAAGTGCACTTTTCACTTGACCGGCTACAAATACATGTGCTACCCTTGGTTATGTTTCTTCTTGCCTCTTGCTACTGTACTGGGGATAGAAATGACCTTGGCAAGGCATGTTGAAAACTGACACTGGCTTGTGCGACGCTTTGACCATTAGTACGGTCATAGCCAAAAGGCTCAGCCAGCCAACTGTGCCCTTCTGTGGTATCCAACCTGACCAAAAAGAGAACAGATGTAATTAAAGCTATTAGGGAAGTAGCACTGCTTAATGATTTACCCTGAATGAGAGCCAAAGTCCCATTTGTTGATTAATGTAACTTCATATGTTTGAAAGGCTATAGTTCTCTATGTTAAATGTAATAACTGAAATTTCATATCTGCAAGCCTAGTTGTTCCAGGCATAAAATGAAGACCAACTCTGTATTTACTCAGACCATTTCTGTTGTTTGAATCACTTTATAGATACATGAAAGAAAGTCTGATGAAATGAATTATAGATATAAAAAATACCAAGAGTAACATGCATTTCAGATTTTTATATTGTATAAGGGGAGTCTTGGGAGTTCAGCTTGACAAAAAAAAAAATCTTTTTTCTCTTTCCCCTTTTTTTTTTCATTGCCTATGAAATTGAGATGAGGAAAAAGATAGATATTAAAAACTAGTTTTCCTGACTCAGAATAAGAAGGATTGTGAGGCAGCAGGATGCCCTGTGCATTGCAGAAAGTGGGTAGCAATCAATAATAATGAAATTTTAAAGGTACATCATTTTACAAAATGGGACAGTGGGACAGTAATCTGGAGGACGTGTATGCAGCTTTGCAATAGGAGGAAAAGTTCTGAAATGTCCATTAGCTAACACTAATTGCTATATTATTTCTCTTGAAGTACACGAATATCATAAGAAATCCAGTGTTGCAATGAACTAAAAGAGGAAGCTCCTGAAGTGCTACCACCTAAGAGAGGTGAATAATAACGCACTTTGGAAAATGGATATCTCCTGCTATATATTTTTTCACATATACCTTATTAGCTTTACAGGTGGTCGTAATGGCTGTACCTGAAGTAGTAATGACTCAGACAAATTCTACCTTCCCAAGAAACATAGGCAAATAAATGGACATAAAAGCCTTCTAAAGTCTATTTAGAGGAAGAGTCAATATTACACAATTACAAACATTTTAATTTGCTGTCATATGTAATGAAGTAAGAAGCAGCAATATCTTTGAATTGTTGATTAAGTTGGTGTTCTGTGCACCTCAAGGTGCCTTCTGCTAACTATGTTTTTTCCAAATTTCACATTCTATTGATAAAATGGGCTGTTGTTTAAAAAAGGGATAGATTTACATCTACCTTAAACAGAAGGAAAAGGTACCTGAAGGTTTTGTATGAGTGTAATTAGCTAGTTGTCCTTAATGTAGAATTACTTTATTGATACGTAGTTATGAGTCTGTGTTGTATTTTCTGGAAGTAATAAGGAAAAGGAAACAAAGCCAACATGAGACAAAAATCTGAAAGCAAACAAGCGTTGTAGGATGATTAATGTTTAAAGGAGAGCTGTTGGATAATGGTCTTGAGCTGATTATAAGCATGTCTAAGGAAGTCATTTTTCTCTTTAAAGTATGCATCACCTTGGATTTGAAATGTGATTTGTTTTATTTTTCACTGATGTCTTGCGTATTAAATAGAGTGCTCTTTTGAAAGGACAAAATGCTTGAAAAAATATTTTAAGAGTTGCTTACTGAAATACATTTAAATACTGCTGAAATATTTTTTTTTTAGAAATGTATGAATGTTTAGTCAAAAATCCCAAGTCACATTTTAGATTTAAAATCCCCAAGTAAACTCTTCCTGGTGTGACTGAGAAGAATATAGTCTCCAAAACCAGCTGGTTCTGTCTTTCAGACATGCTGATGTTCATCCTTGCACAGACGTAAGGATTTCCCAGCAGTTTTTCTGGAGTTTGATACAGAGTATTTTCATTCCCAAAGTTCTTGGTAGTAGGTGGCCATTTTAAAGACCCATTAGATGTAGCTCCAGATGCACTTCATTATTTCTGGCTTTTGAAGAGGTAAGCTTTTGCATGGAACTTTGTTATACTTGTTTTTAATGTAAGCGACTCCTTTAAACACTGTTAGCTATTGATATTATTTCTGGAGTATTGGGACATTCAGCCACAATCAAAAGATGACCTTACTGATAAGGGGAATCTTGGAGACAATGGAAACAATGGAAGGCTGGAAAACATTCACTATATTACTTTTTGTTCCCAAAGTAAAAGAGAAATTAATTCATGATAAAGCTTGACAGCGTTTTAAAGCTTGAGCTACTCTGGTTGTGGCTTATATTTTTCATTGTCTTCTACCGTAACATCTCCAGAAATACTCTGTGAAATAGGAACAGTCAGCTTGCAAATATGGTGTCAGTTCAGTTTCATGGATAGCTATGTGTATAGCAGGAGGTCACAATGAAGTGGAATCAAAAAAGACATCCCAAGCTGGTTTCCTGTTTTCTTTGAGGCATAACACATCCTGCAACTGTCAAAATTGCACAATACATTCTCAGAAAGCAGAGATGATGAGACTAAGATGCTTCTGGGTTTGAGAATTAAAATGCCGTAATTAACTGTGGATGCTTGATCATAGGCCATGTATTACTGACTATCTATACCCTTATTGTGTCCATTTATTAATAGGAAAAAGTAAACATTTTTCAGGATTAAGTATGAAATTGTTTTCATTTCATACGTTCATTGCATCTGTTCTAATTATGAATTGAAATGTGTTGGATGTAAAAATGGGATAAAATGCCTTTTGTAAAAGTAATTATGTTTGTTTTAATAAATCCCATTTGACACAAGATTTTCTCAGGGATTAGCATTCTTTTTAATAATTTGAGTCATAACAGTTGGTTTTACTAAATAAAATATGATTACTAGTATGCCTCATCTTTCTTTTAAACAAATACTGTATTTCTCTAGTTTAGGAACAGTTACAAGAATAAAGATTGCAGAGTCATAAAATTAAGATGCCAAATGTGGATGCTTTTCCATTTTTCAAGTAATTGGAACTGAAGGAGAGAGCTTCCTCCTTAGTCTGGCATTTTTACAAAATTATGTAAATATTGTTTTGGTATAAGCAAGATATTTTTGTAAATTCAGTATGTTTCTTTCCTTTGAAATTTTTGCACAATTCATCATTGCAGGCTTTTGAAATGAAGCATTATTTTTATTGGGGGAAAAATGTAACATTTTTTTAAGACTCAGAAGGACATTTTGAAGTTAGTGATTTTTGTCTGATATTTTTCTGTCAAAACACACAGTTGTGCAAAGCTTTTCACTTTTCACTAGGTGTTATTTTTCCAATGCTTTAGTGAATAATTCCTATTGAAATAGGTGGGATGAAATGTGCTAGAAAGAGTTTGTATGTGCAGACTGTGTAATAGTTGTGGTAATTGTGTCTGAATAATTGATAAAATATTTAAGTTCCTTCCCCTGCTTCTGCTGGTTGCAAATACATTGTACTGTAGGCACCACATTCATGCTTAACTAAACTGATAGAGGCAAAATGATTTTTTTAATCTTTTTTTTTTTAGAATTAAAGTATAATATATACCTCAGTGTCTAACATTACAATAAATTAAAATGTCAGCCTTAACTGCTCAATTCCGTTACACAGCTTTATGACCTCAGCTCAGTTATGGGTCTCACAAGCCATCAGTATTTACCATTAAGTCTGAATTACATCACAGTTACAGTAATATTTATGATTACTAAATGCTAAATTATGAATTACTTTCCATAGCTGTAACACTGTATGTTTTACCTGTAAGTTTATAGTCTAGTTCTAGAGATTTCAGAGCAAATAAAAGGTTTTCTTAACCTTGCAGCAGACGTTTGTATGTGCTTCTAATTACTATTCACAGTGCAAAGTAGCTTTGTGTAAGATTTATCTTTTAGTACCTTTCCTTGCCTATGGTATACCAGACAATATAACTGAACGTGATCGTGTTTATAGGCTGGCTGCTGCTTGCCTGCCCTGACTTTTGTTAGATTTTTAGGTGGAGCAACTTAGAAATGACCTTCAATTGATGTCTGCCATTGAAGTTGGTCAGAATTTCAGTTCAGAGATGGTATTTAACCCCCTATTGGATAGGAATCTACCCAGGCAAATTCACTGTATAAAAATGATGTGCGGATTCAGCAAGCCATTTAAGTTGTTAGCTTCCCATTGACTCTAAATTTCTACTGTTTTCTTGTCTTTTGTAAGTTTTTCAGTTATGTAGGGCTGTGTCAATACCATCTACCACCAAGCCTGTTGGGCTGCATAAAAGTTAAAGTGGTCAAAAGTAAAAAATAGGTAGGACTTTCTGTGCAATTGCCATGCATAGTGCTTATCATTGTGAGTACTGAGTCTCGGGTTTTGTATGTTGAGATGGTTCTTGAAGACAGACTCCTTTTTTGGTTTTTTTTTTTTAAATTTAAAAACTCTTTTGATAACTGTGAAACAGAGTTTCTGCCCTCTCTTACTAAGATATTTCCTTCAAGGATTTTTCCATAGTTCTTTGACATTAAGTCATTTATAATTACCCTATTTACCAGGGCTCTGTAATCTTAAATGTCTATTAACATGTAGTTACTGCAAGACAACCTTAGCGTATTAGATCTCAAAAAAATTGCCTGCTATTAAATATCTATTACAGGGGTAGATGTCCTTTAATTAAAGTGCAGAGGAAAAAAATAGTGTGCTAGTACTTAGAAAAATATTCATAATAGGTTGACATGCTCCAATTCCAGAGTCAACAAGAAATGAAAAGAATCCTATTTCACTCAAGGTTGCCGAAGAGAGCCTATTAAAAAGGGATGTTTCTGAAGTGCAATGCCAAACTGTTTATGCTTTTTAAATGCATGAAGTTTGAAAGGTAGAATGGTCTAATGTACTTTGCAGTTCCTCATTAATATGCATTATCATTGAAAAAGAGTTTAGCTTATTCTGTTTTTCATTAGTAAAGCTATAATTGGGTGAGCCTTAGGAGGTTGAAAATATGACTTCTGAAACAAGTGTCATAAAATTGTATCAATTTAAACTTTTGAATATCTCTCTTCAGACTGTGTGCCAGTTCTTGCTTTTCTGACATGCAGGCCCTTGTCCCTGTAGTTAATCTTGCAGAAATGTTGGGAATTTTAATGTGCTATGGGTCACATAAGCTTCAGAGTCCATTAAAATAGTTAGAATACAAGCTAGCAGTTGGATTTGAAGAATTCCTATTTTGCATTTATACCTCTTGATTTATATGATTTCATGACTGAATCTTCAGACTTCTTAGATGCTGAAACAGCACAGGCGAAAACATTAGTGCTGGCCTGGCTTATCAGTGTATTTGATTGGGGATGGTTAAGTCTGGAAGAAGACAATGGATCATCTTGGAAAGATAAAAGGCAGAGGGAGACGAATCAATAAAATTATTTATTTTTGAAATTAAGCCTGCTGGATAAAGGCATAATTGTCAGCCAGTCAGATAGATATTGCTGAGTAGCTTTGACTGGTGTGTGATGCTATTGGAATTGGTAGTTGCATATGCTGGGTATTACTGGGGGTACAAAGTTCCTGTAAATCAAAGGCAGCATATAATCACAGCAGCACCAAATGGCAGCTGTCCCCCCCACTAGGGCCTTGTTATTGCTAATCCTCCCTGGGGAATGCAGGAGAGAGCCCGGCCCCTGCTGGGGCACTTCATTTGGAGAGCTGACCTGCAGCAGCTGGAGCCCGCAGTGCTGAGCAGGGGACGGTGGCAATGCTCACCAGCAGTGGCGCCTGCCCTTCCCTTCCATGGCCCTGCCAGGTAGGAGAGCGGGGACCAGCTCTGAGGGTACACAAGAAGGGCCCTGTGATGCGGGGCAGAAGCAGAAGCTCTGGGCCCTATAAATATTTTCTGTTAAGGATATTGCTGCCAATTCTCTAGATTCACGTGGACTTGGGTAGTGTCAAATACAGACATGTTCCTTCTTGAAACTATCTCTTCCTTGGTACTGACAGGAGACCAGCAAGCATTTCAGTGATGGCTGTCGGGCAGTGAAGGAAATCCAATATATGTTTTTACATTTTTATTATTTCACAGTAGAGAGCCTTTTTCTTTTACATAAACAGTGGGTGACAAATTCAGGAGCTGAAGTTCAGCAGTGATAAGACAGCTCATGTAAATTTCTTTTGTGTAACTGTTTCCACATTTGTTCAGAAAAATAAAACATACATATATCTGATGTACATGTATATTCTCTATACTTCACACTGTTACTTTGTCTTCTTTCATTGTATGTCGGGCACAGATTTTGTGCTGTTACTTCTGATCAAAGCGGTGTCATAAGTAACTCCTCCTACTTATCTGTCCAGGGGTGAATAAGCAGCATCCTGACATCATTAGACCAGCAATATTTGGATTTTAGTGGGAATTATGGATTTGAAGGTCAGTGATGGAAATATTATTGTTTGGTTATCTAAAAGCCAACGGTACTTTTGCAAGTCTGCTCAGAGATTTCAAATGAAGCAATTTCAGCAG
>NW_009259237.1:3270975-3314061 GCF_000687185.1 Egretta garzetta
GCAGGATGGATTAGTTGTCAAGACTTTGAAAGTATATGAAAATGTAATTCGTCATAGGATTTTCAGCTCTGTGTACGTTGCCAGTAGAAACTTGTGTGTGGTATGAATAATTTGCCAACATTCAAATCTGTAGGAGGTAAAGAGAATTAAGACTTTGTGTTATAGTACTTCCTTCTGCATTGTGATCTGGCCTATTTGGTATGTTAGTCTTGTTTTGGCTTTAAAAAAAAAAGGATAAGAACTTTGTTTTTCTTTACCTACTATATTCTGTCTGAGCCTTCCTCTTAAAATATATCCCTGACAACTATGCCATTTCTCATGCTTTGAAATGGTGGTGGTTATGGCTTCCCAACCACACTGCAATTTGAAAATAAAAAGATACTGCTCTGTCAAATGTTGAAAGAAATCTTCCTTTTCAAAAAGCAGCAGAACTTGTCTAGCTGGGATTAAACAAGGGCAGGAAGTGAAGCATTTGTTTGTTTTATGACATCTGGTGAATTTTGATAATAAGTCCTTTAAAATATATGATATTGAACCTTTTCTAATTCCAGACAGGTAAGAAATAATAGTTACGTATTTCAGCTTCAACGACAAAAGTAACCTTTTATCACCTAATTTAACAATCTTCTTAGTAAAATGTCTTAGAAGAATGTGAAATGTTATTTAAATAATAAAAAAGCACCATCTTTGAATAGCAGGGCTTTTTTAATTGCCATAATCAAAGTCCAAACACATTTCCCTGCTTGCTTTAAATAGATTCTCTTAATGACAGGTTTTTCCTTAATGAGGAAGAGAACAAAGGGAACTCTGAGCGTGTCGGTGTGACTTCAGTATGACGGAAGTTCTGATTTTTGACAGCCCCCACTAGGAAAGTAGGAAAACTGGAAGTGGTTTAATTAATGTGTAGCTGTGAATTACTAGTTTGCATTTTAAAATATAAACTTTTTTTATATTAGCATTTGAATATATGTTATAAATAGCAAAAAAGGCCAAAGAAACATTACTCTATAGGTCAAAATGTATCATATTAATTCATAGTTATTTTTGATAAATAATACAAAAATCTTTAAAAATTTTGCATTCTTGTTAAGTTTACTAATCTTTTATGTGAACTTTATGAGTCATAAATAGCTTAGAATAATTACACAACTCATGGAGCTTTTGGAGATTAAGTCTTGTTCTAGCACTATAATCTGTTGTTTGAGAAGGGAGACCTCTGACAAATTTGTTAATAAACAACAGCAGGTGGTGTTACTTAAATTCACATGATCAAGTTAACTGATGTGTAATCACACTTAATAAGGAAGGAGAATATAATCCCATACATAATGGTGATCAGATTTTCTACAATTGACTAAACCTCAAAAATATGTTCTACGTGTGGTCCTTTGTAGAGAGCATTGTAGGTTTTAATAAGAGATTACTTGGTATTAAGAACCAACTAATAAGCAATCATTCAGGTAATACACAACATTTTACAGCAGGGATAGACATCTCTTTAATATTGGACCTCGGAGCAACTTTAGTGAGTCCTATTTATTTTCTAAGGAATCATATTTGTTTTCAGAAATTGCTTGGTTCTGTAAGAGGAGTAAATCCTTATGCTACTAAGAAAATTTCAGATACCCTTCTGGTGTGATAATAGCAGCGTAGCTGCCCTGCTGTAATGTCTCCCATGCCTTCGCGGGGAGTTGCACCACTGCCAGGGCTGGCTGCTGAGTGCCGGTGGGCATCCTGCGCTTGACCAGTTGCAGGAATGTCTGCCAGGAAGGGTAACAGGGTAGCTCTGGGAGGTGTGATGGACTTCTCCAGCTTAATATCACTATTCCTGTTGTAGCTTTCCCCTAAATTCCCTGTAGCCTAAAAGTACACAGATGTTGGGTGAGACAAGGAAGGGCACCAAGGTGGAGCTGGGAATGACGGGGCAGCAAGAGGAACCAGGGCGGTACAACCTCGGCTGCTATGCAGCAACAAATTCCCTGCCCAGGAGATGGGGCCCTGGTGTTTTCAGACAGGAAGGAATGGTTGCGTTCCTATAAGCTTTTTGTTACTCTGTCAAGCTTTTTGTTATTCTGTCAAATTGTACTTATTTTTCCAGCCACAGACTGCTCCAAGAATAATTATAGTTTTTAAACAATTATTGTGATTGCATACTAAGACTGTTTGTTTGATATCTGTTTAATTGGAGAGGAAATGGCCACCAGGTTTTGAATGGAAGGATTTTTTTTGTTTTGTTTTCCTTTGGTGTCTGTAAAGCTATGAATTGCAAAAACATATGGATAGAATCATGGCTGTTATCTGAAATGTAAACGAGACACACGGCTGGAGAACGTCTCCATCCAGTCCACCCCTTCAGTGGCATCTGCTGGAAAGGTTACTGTGCAGAAGCAGCTTTGTAAGAATTTCCTCCCTTCTGCTCCCTTTTCCCTCAGCATCTGGTGCAAGAACAAACTGCAATGTGAAGCTGGATTCCTTATTAAAACAAGGGATTATCATTTCCATGTCATTCTCTCTATTCCTCACCACCCCCCTCCCCACTGTTTGATAATAATCTAGTCTCGTAATGAAATTCATGAGGCCGCAACAACAAAGGAGCTCATGGAAGAGAACAGGAACTTGTCAGATGGTATAGATTTGCATACTAATGAAGATTATTATGTTATTAATATTACAAAAACATGGTAGTAGCCAAATGGCACTGAAATGGGGAATGATACATCACGATTAAACTGCAAAACCAAATTAAAGACTGTATTTTACAATATAGCTACATCTTGCAACTGCTGAAGACAGAAGTAAACCCAGTTCTTGAACTGAATTATTTTGATCTGTGTGTTGTTTCAAGAAGGGTAATAAATGTAGACTTGCAGTATGCTTTATTGTCTGGACTTTATTGGAAAAAAGGACTCAAAACTTCACAATTTTCTTTTAAGCTACAAAGGCTGATACAAAAAGTACAATGGGTTGGAGTTCATAGGACTGAGGTTCAGATGAATGTCATGCCTTTGACTTCCAAGTGTGAGTTTAAGACAGGATGCTCATCCATCGTTGGTGTTTTATTCCTGTCTTTGCTGTAGGATTTTTGACTTAACTTTGGATGACCTTATGATATTTCCCTTTGCTTGCTTGTTCAGTGAAATAGGTTTATAGACTGCACTGAGATCAGGAAAAGAAGGGCGAAGTGGAATTAAAACTTCTACAGCTCACATAGTAGGCCTTCCACATTCCATGTCTTTTGAACAGGTAGAAGTCTTGTTTGCTCCAAAAAGAGCACTTGGTGTTTTCCAAATCTCATGTCAAATGACAATTTGAACAGCCATTTTCTGGGCTTGATTCCCTCTTCTTTCTACTTTGCATGACAATTATGCCTGTGCAGAGACACATATGATGCTCGCAGAGCAAGGTGGGTGGTGGTTTTATATCTATTCTGCATAAACAGAAATGAGTCGTAAAGTGCAGGACAGTAGGCACCGTTACTTCCAGTAGATTTGCCTTCAATTAAAGTATGGAACAGCAAGGCTAGCCTTGTTACAGGCAGCACCGATCTTCCAGCATATTATCTGCTGCAATTCAGCAAATTGAAAGTATATGTTTGTAAGGAAGATGAGGAGGATCAGGTTCTCACAACATTTGGCTGCTGAGAGGCTTGTTATGTAGCTCCAACAACACAAGGAATTAATTCAGTATAAGAGAAGCCTCTGTCAGTCAACAGGAGAGTTATGAAAAAGCTGGAGTGTGTCATTGCTTGGGTGTGATTGAAGGTGGTGATATATTTGGGAAGATTTCAATGAGTCTTAGGGATCACGATAGACTTGAGTGAACAATGAGTCTTAGGGACCACGATAGACTTGAGTGAAATTTAGTGTTAGTGTTTGTGAGCCTAACAAAGCAATTTGTGCTTTTCTGGTAGGCTGTGTAACTTACCAGGGTCATTTTGCCCAAGTTAAAGTAGTCCAAGCCTTAAATCTAAGTCAAGGATGATGCTTTGACAATGAAGTTTGAAAAGGAGAACTTGCACCCTGCAGACAGTCAGGTTGGTGTGGTTTTGGTGTGGTCAATGTGGGAGCAGGACGCAGCAATGTGCACCCAGGAGGTCTGCAAACCACAGGTGCTAAAGAGCCCAGCATCACACTTTTGCTGCTCTAAAGAGTTTGTGCATGTTTGTCATGTTTCTGAAGGAAAGATGGGATGCAGGCAGCCATTTTGTGCTCTGCTGCTGGTCAGCCTCTTGCAGAGCTGGAAAATGGAAATACAGGAGCCAAGAAGGGGAGGTGGCAGATGCTGAACATCAGCAGAGGACTCTGCTGTGCCGTTCCACAGCCTGGGGGAGCATCCCAGCCCACAGCCAGCTTCCTTGGGCTGTGCAGGGAACAAGGATGGGCCCATTATGCAAATCCTTGTGTTAAGAGAGCCATGGATTCATGTTCAAATGTCTTTAAGTGTCTCTGTTTATAAAATTTTGCCTTAGGCAGATATTTCTTTCACATTGAATTTTAAATAATGAAAGAGTTTATTGTGTTTCACATTGGAAACAGCTTAGTGCTTTTTAGGGATTGTGAAATAAGTGTTTTCATAATATTGTCCTATGTTTAGTAGCCTTTGTAAGAGTTTGAAAGGTTTCCAGTATCCCTTTCCTTTTTCTTGCTATAACAAAAGATTTTCACTTCACTATTAATGTGGATTAATAAATCTGCATTAAATAAAACATGTAGGAAAGTGACAGTTCTGACAGCCTAAATTGTACTCATTTGTGATGTCTTCTTTCAGAGGCAGTGATGAGTGAGCAACAGTGCCTTGTAGTGCTGCTTTATCTGATCAAAAACATTTTAAATTTGAGAGAACTAATACAGCATGGTAGCCTGGGAAGAAAAGACAGCTTGTTTAGTCTCTCCCCCTTCAGCACAGGAGTCTTCCCTAGTGGCTGTTCAATGTTGTCTGCCCCATCACAGATCACAAGATGGATGATGGTACCTGCAGGATGAGCTACGCGTGGCGGACACTGGGTTATGTACTTTCTGATGAACAACTGCAATTAGGAGTTTTGAGGATCTTAATAGCAAGGCCTCTGTCAGACCTACTCTGCTGTTTTTAGTTGCAGGGGACGCATGTCTCTCAAGACTCTTCCTTTAGCTGTTCTCTTCCCTCAGAGTCCCTTTGCATTTTTCCTTCACCACAGCTTTTCATAAGGGTCTTTCAGTGATGAGAGGAACCCCTTGCAAGGTTGTCACAACCTCCATCTTCAACTCTGCTGCTTTCCTAACCCAGAGCTTACTGTGGAAGCCAGATAGACCTGGTCCCAGGTGGTGGAAGAGAGGAATTACTTCTTATCACAAGCTAAGGCAACCAGGCAGCTCATTTATGCTGCCCTTGATAGATATTGCAGAGAGGCTGCATTAACTCCTTGGGCTAAGGCACAAAGACACAAGTTAGATGACCAAGACCAGAACAATGAACTCTGGTGGCAAAGGCCCCAATCTGTGTAAAAATGTCACTGCAAGTTTGAGACCAGTTTGTAATTTGTACTCCTCTATTAAACAGTACCAATCACTTGATGTGAAGCAAATTCAGAGGAATGCTCAGGTTCCTCTTGGCAACCCTTGAACCCTCGTTCTTCAGACTTATTCATAAACCAATACCCTTATTCATAAAACAATACTTTGGATTGCCAAGTATTCTGACTATGAGGTAGAAGCTGCTGTACTTCTATTTCTGACTTTTACTGCTTATGAAAACAATGGTAAATAGAAGTTTAATGCAGTTTTGACTAAGACTGTAGTTCTCCCTTTGCCTTCTTCAGCAGTGACAATGATCCAGTGCCTATTTGCCAGTATATGCATTAGTGGCCTTTAGACAAAGCACAGCAGTAGCTTGGTATTTAACAGTACAATAATTGCATGACAGCATCATTTAATGGAAGTCTTGGTAAAACTGGAGGCAAAAGAGCTCTCTTACAGCTTTTACGGTGTTCAATAAGACCTATTTTTAACATCTTTTCCAAGGAACTAGTGACTGTTTTGCAAAAGTTACCCTTTTTTTTTTGTTTGTTTTGTTTTTCTTCAGTGTAGCACAGTAACTATTTAGTATGGGGAGCTGGGGTGTTTACCAAAGCCACTGTTCTCCTTCCTTCTTCCCTTCAGGTCTGTTAACCACAGACTGCTCTTTCTGTGTTTCTAGGAGTCTGGCACTGGGCTGAAATGTTGGTTTGCTGAGTGTCTGTCCTGTTCGCTAGCATATTCATATACCAAGGTCAGTCTTAGTTGTGGTTTCAGTAGCCTATTAATTTCCCTGGGATTTTGATGGTGCTGGGGCTGAAGCGTCCTTTTCTGCCCCTCTGTTCTTCCCCTGAAATCATGTTAGTTAGGAGGACATTGCTTTATGCCACAGGAATGAATCTGTTATCTGTGAGAGTGCCAGCTTCTACAACACTTAACTATTGGGATCAGAAGCATTTTACTTTCTTCTTCCAAACAGAAATGACAATGCAATGCAATTTTCAGTTCTCTTGAACTGGTGCATAGCTTTGAGTTTGTAGCAGGAGGAGCCATAATAACCTCCACTCACCATTGTTGCAACCCACGCTATTTTTCATCCATATGGGGAGCATATACCATTGACCAGATCGGGGCTATTGCTTCATCCGTATGAAGCATCATCTACTCAGAATGAATACATTTGCCCCACTAACAGTGAAGTCTGATTTTTCTGAGGGTGAGGCTGCTTTGTAGAATTCAGAGACAGCTATTTCTGATTTGACAGAGACAACAGAAGAAAATTGGCTCCTAGAAATATCTGCTTATCCTTAATCTTTGTGGTAATCTCTCATGGAGGTACAACAAGCCAGGGCAACCTGATTTAACTTTGAAGCCTGGTCTACTTTGAGCAGGAGGTTGCACTGGAGACCTCCAGAAGTGCCTTACAACCCGAATTTTTCTGTGCTTCTGTGACACCCTTGCAGTTTAGCAGGTCATCACACTTCTATGTTCATATTTTGTACTGCTTAATGTTACCTTTCACAGCTCCACAGTAAAACACTTTACCTTCCTTTGGAAACATTAAGGTCTCTGCACTTTCAGTGATTCCCAAAAGAATTAGAAAGGGCTTTCATGATTTCCATTCAACAGTATTTTTGAGCAGAGCTACAAGGCATGGTTGGGCTTGGGAGTTGGTGGGTGTTGGTAGGAACAGGTGAATACAGGAGAGTATTCTAAAGAAAAATGTAAGTAGAATCCTAGTACTTAAGAGGTGATTGCTCTGAAGCTGTACTTCTTTACTCATTTTGGTGTGATCATGATTTAAATTACCTGTCTGCTGTTTCCTTTCTGCAAGAATTTTGCCTATAAGTGGTGCCTAAAGCCATGTTCTGCAGAGCCAAAATTTTGCTATTTGAGGTTCAATTGATTTCTCCTTCAGTTTAAAGGGAAAGCTCCAGGACACCAAACATCAATACTGTGACATTGCAGATGCTGGGCTGCTGATGTTAAATGTATTGCACGTTTGGATCCTTTCCTGTGGCTTTTCCTTTGCTCAGATGCCTTTTGCAATTTCTGAATTCTTTTTCCCGTCACGGTCTCGTTGCCTTTTTAGTCCTTTTTATTGTATAAAGCTCTTTTTAAAATAATTTTTTTTTCCAAAGGGTTTTCTGTACTTGGTCTTATTATTGTGTGTCTGTTTTAAGTCTCTCCTGCTTCCTAATACAATTACCTCGTCATTTCAGATCTACTTGTATATTAACAGCTAATCAGCTTTTTGCCCTCTGGTCTTCATGCCCTTCTTCACACAGTTCCTGACCCCTTTGTCAGCATGCCTCTACCATTTTGTTCACAATTTAATTTTTGTATCATTCTATCCACTTTCATCTCTGTGCTATGCATATTTCAGTCCGGATTCTCTTCTATGCAATTAACTTTGTTCTATTTCTTCTGCCATTTGAAAAAGCTTCATTGATGAAATAGTTCACATAACAGAATTCCCTTTTCTGGTGCTCAGTCTGTAGCAGTATATAGGCCCGATCACCCACAGAAGTCAGTGGCATAACTTAACTGGCAGCAGTGCTACAGACTAGCCCTAGATAAGGGGCAGTGCTGCTGTTTTGTGCCAGTCCCAAAGAACCTCTTTGGGGTAATAATGAACCGTGTTATCTATTGCCAGCATGGTTAGGAGAAATGAACAGCATAGCCGTTAGCATTTCCTTAAATGCTACAGGCAGCCTCATGAGGGAAATCTTCAAAGTGGTAACAGTATTAAGAAACTGGACCATGCAACTAACAATATTTTGATAAGAATTTTCTTTAAAAAAGTCTTTACTTGTGGAAGACTTAATGTATGTGGGGTTTGGCTCCATGAGAGAAGAAAGAAGTAACTTCAAGTTTACATGCAAGTTGGCAGAATTAATACAGAGGAGCCTTGTTAGTCTTCTCTGCGGCACTAGTAAACAGTCAAACAGCCCTGTACAGTGTGCAAACAACAGTCATGTCCGTAAGCATGGTTTGCATCCAAATGTTGTAACCAACTGTATCTAGACTGGAATCCCCCAGTGAGAATCTCCTCTCTCTGATGAATCACCTGGAATTTCCTATAGCTCTCTGTCTTCCCACCAATTTTATGAAGTTCAGAATATGGGTCTGAACTTTGCAATGTGAATACCTCTCTAATGCAGTTAAGCATCTTTCATTTTGGATTCTCCAGTTTCTCCTCCTAGTAATTCAGAGAATGACTTTAGAAACTGCAGATTCCAATATTTTAAATTAGTTGATTTCTGTGAGAGAATAATCTATAATTTCTTTAAGTTCATGGAAAATGGTAGGTGAAGTCATAGTTGTGTGTTTAATCCTAACCAGAGTCCCAGTCGCACAAAAATCCTGTAAGCTCACTCTGATAGTGCTTGAATTTCCTGAATCTGAAGGTACTACAACTTGGTTAATTACTACTGTGGCCATCTATGAGGATTCAGGCTAGTGCTGACAGGTTAATGCTTTAGTGCTGACAGTCTTCCAACACCTTCTGTAATTTTTCACGTCAGCCTGGAGAGGACAGACAAGTTAACCTGTACTTTACTACAAACAGATCATAAAACAGAGAGCTTCTGAAGAAAGGTCCCCAGTGGTCTTTTAACATCCTATACAGCTATATCCTCTTTTTGAATCTTAAGTCAATTTGTCCCTTAACAAAAAGATGATTAGTTAAAACTGCAATTCGTATCTTCACTATTTGCATTGCTCTAACTCACAGTTTAAAAAACAAATTGCATAGACAAGCACAAAACCCCTGCTTCTGATTGTGATTTTTAAGAAGGTTCATTAAAAATCAAAGTGAGTCACAAGACCCAGTTTTTCTCTTGGGCCTCATCAAAGCCAGCAATGGATGGTTTTGCCTTACTTCAGTAAGGCAGACATCGTATGTGAACATTACATGTGACATTAACCAGTGTTATTCTGGTGTATGTTCAGTGGTGTAATTCCTGATTTATAGCAGCAGACATGCACACAGAATTGATCTTGAAGGCATTTTGTAACTCTGTCGTGCTGCACGTGGGTTTTTTTGCCATGAATGTAACCCTTTTTCACCTGGGAAATAATCTTTATCCATCTTGTGGTTAGGGCTGTGTGGTTTAGTGTGAACGTAAACAGAGTCATTACCAAAGTGATACATTTCCCTCCATTAATGTAATAGACTTCTAAATGGACTCAAAGGAAATTAGGGAGTTACATACTGAAAAGAAAGGACCGTGTAGTATACTGCAGTCAGTACAGAGATCTATATGTTTTTAATTAATGTTAAATCCATGAAAGAAGGTTGCGTTTTCTTTTCATGTGGAGTTAAAAACCCAAAACCTCACAAAAACCCCCACACATTTTAAGTCTGTACATTAGCATGGTTTTCTGCCATCTGGATTATTTGATTTCATGTATGTATATTAACAGTCAAAATGTTGAATTAATCTTTTAAATGTGCTGAAACAACACTGTGAAACATGCCTTCATCTCCCAAAATCTGAAACATAACTGCACAGCTTTATCTCTTCAGTCTGAAGAGTCGGAAGAACTCACTAGGTATCTCTCAGCCGTGTTGGGAGGAGGAAATACTTGGCCAGCAGTAATGGGGCAAACTAAACTCCATGACAAAACTCCCATTGGTTTCCAAGGAGTACTATTTAGCTTTTAACTTTCAAAAATGCCAATGGATTTGTAGAGCCTGATTTTGTGAACAGTCGCTTGAATATCTGATTCTTCTGTACCATATATTGGGTGGGGAGGAGATTTGGATGTCTTGCTGACAGATTTGTTCATACCCCTAAATAATCAGGTGTATAGCTGGGTTTTGTACTCACATTTGATACTCCCTTCTTGCAAATTGTTTCTCAGCAAATGTAGGCTAAGTTTAAAAAAAAAGTTCTGTGATGTCTGTATATAGCTTAAAAAAATGATGTGACATTGGAACTATGTGCAAACCTTGCTGGGATCCAAAGCTGTGGCTCCAAAGGGCCTGTGAGCCAGGTACAGGCACACTACCACACACCAAGGCTTAAAACGTGTACTTCCTACTGACCACTTGGAGATTGCAATGACTCAGCTAATGTGGTGTTCCATTCTCATTAGAGCTTTTAATTCTAACTGCTATAGGAATTTTTCAGATCAGGAGTTTTGGAGCCCAGTTTCATCAGTAGTAGAGTTCCCCATCTTTTAAGCGTGAGTCTGTGAAATACAATTTTAAGATTAAATTGATCTTTATTTACCAAATTGTTTCCGAATCAATTCTTGATCACATACAAAAACTTCATATGTTGCCTTCTGGCAGTTCTTGAAATAATTTTTTTCATAGCAATTAGGAATGCACCATTTTCATTTAAAGTTTTTTCTAAGAACAACTAGAAAGCAATTCAATCAAGGCATCTTTTGTGTGTGTGTAAATGGCTTGCGTGCATTGTGCTTGCTTGAAGGTCTGAGAAAATAAATTTGGTTTTGTGTGTCAGTAGGCAACACAGCAGGATTTTAATGTGATCGTAATTTAATGTAGTACCCAGCAACAGGACTATAATTAAAGAATATTAGTTCAATATGTGGACTGGTGAACACTTGGAAACATAGGAGGAAATATTCTAGGATATATAGGAGCATAGGTGAAAAGAACAGTCAGGAAAATATTCTTCATTTATTGGTGGAATAACATAACCTTTCACATGCAGTGTTTAGGTGTTTTCCTTGAGACAATATCAGGCTGCCTTTGAAGGAAGCAACATTAAAATGTTAGGAAATATTAAAAAAGAAAAAAGGGAACATGATTTGAATGAACTCAGTATGGACTTTTGTAGTTTACAGAGCAATATATTTTACCATACAACTGGGCAGACAGTTTGGTACTGGGAGTGTTTTTCATAGTGCCTGTGGCCCTATAGATAGCTAGACTGTGATTAGATGCCTTTTGCTTTACATCTCCTGAAAGCAAGGTCTCGTCTGAAGTGAGCAGTGCATGCTGAGCTAGAAACTCATTTGAAATCCTGACTTGACCAGTTCAGATATGTGCTAAAGAATAATGAAATGATTTTTGTAAAGGCAGATTGGCCTTCCTGCACCCTAGGGAATGATGCCCTTCAGTTCCTGGCAGGATGCTGGCATTCAATTTTGAAAAGGCACATACAAAATTGTACTTTGAAGTCAGTATCTAAATGAGTCATTGTCCTAGTAATTTGTTTGACTTGCATCTTTTTGAAGGCAAAGGGAAGAAGGGTGCTTTATTTTTGGTTTGGACTAAACACAATCTATAATATTGCTGTGTTATTAAAGACAGTAGGAGAAGGGTATAATATTAAATGAGAAGGGTGTGATGGGCTACTTTGGAGGCAGAGGCGACACTGTGTCAGTCAACTGTGGCACAAGAAGGGGGATAAGAGACAAAACTGAAAGCTGGATACAAAAAGAACTCTCCCACCTCCTGTGCACGTACACAACAATTAGATCAAAGACCATGAGAAGCATGAGCTTGATGAAATTTAAAGTTGGCAGTACTGCCTATTTGGGTAATGAGGTGTCACTACAGTGAAGATCACAAAATATAACTACAAAAGAAAGAAGCCTGCCAGGCATTGTTAAACCTTTGCTTTTGACTGCAATCTGAAGATTCTTCTGAATCCTTTATGCAATGAAAATTTTAAACAATGAGATTAACCTTAACTATGTCATTAATGTAACACTGGATTTGAAACGTGCTGCGCAATCTCTCTGTTAATCTTGTACTTGTAATTGATTAGTGTGCGTAATGGGAGGCAAAAAGACACACTATAACCAACTGGGTACCACCTGCATATGCACACACAAGAGATTCCTGCTAGAGAAGCATTCACAACTTGAAATACACAAAGAAATAGGAGTCAATGGATACAGATTCTAGTTGTTAACTGTTACGCTAAAATTTAAAATAATTAAAATTTAGAAGTTTGGAATAGTTCACATTTCAAACCTTATGTAGAACTTAAGCATCAATAGTTCTATCGTGTTATACATAATCAAGACTGCAACTATCCATAGAGCGTAATCAAATGGGCCATGTATTAATTCTACTGAAGTTAATGAGTACTTTTCTACTGATTCAATTTGAATCAGCACTGGATGCAAATATTGCTTTAATTTTATGATAACTTATTTAAATAATCAGAATGCTCTTATACCTGCTTCCATTGAAGAAATGCCTGAGCTCTTCTACATCGGCAAGAATCTTATCTACTTCATTTCATTCTGGATATTTGCCTGAAGTTACCACACATGGAATGCCTCAAAGCGTTTCCTCAATTGTGGTTTTCCACAGTTCTTAACTGTTACTTCAAATGAAATCTGCTTATTTGCATTTCTACTTCCATGTGTTTAGCCTGGTGCTAACAATACAATAAGCCCTGGAAAGATGCTCACACTTTCTTGTATTATACATCACTGTTTGAGAAATTTCAGTGTCTTAAAGAGAAGGGGGATTTTCCACAAACTGTGTATTTGGAAAACTGAAGCATAAAGATACAGGTTTTACCTGAAATCACCAATTTACAACTGTGCTCAGCCGGGGGGAGAACCTGACAGTCCTGTCCCCCACTTCTGTGATATACCTCCGAGGCAATCATATCCCGATCCTACTTAACCATTTTATTGTAATAATTCCATTTGATATCCAATATTCCTCAGCTGTTTGGGAAACTTGGGTCTTAAGTCTTACATACTCTGTGAAATATTCTGGTTCTTACTGGATTGAATTATTTAACTAGAAACATATCTCAGGATTTGGTTAAAGGCTGTGATTTTTATTTTGCACGGTTTCTGCAGCAGGGCATCGTGACTTTGGAGCTGTGTGGTATTACTAACTAAAGTGTTAGAAAAAGGCATGAGGCTGCAAAAGTTATGCAGAGCTTGTGATGCAGAGGCTTTCCCTGTGCAGAATAGATGATTGTTCTGAGGCAAACTGATCAGAGAGTTCACCCCTTGTTTCCTACTATCCCATCTGCCAGTAAATATTATTCAGGCAAAATATTGAAGCTCCTTATTTTTATTTTATCAGCCAAATTTTGGCACCTAGAAATTAAACTACTTCTGAAAATATCAGTCATCATCTTTCACTGAGATTTTGATTAAGTTATGACTGATTTATCTGAAGTGTTGCCCTTTGCATTAATCTTGGTATGTCTGCATGATGAGTGCAACTTTATATGGCTAATGTTATTTTTCAGTCCATCTTTGGTATATTTTTCTTTGGGATTGCTATGCGTTTACTCCTTTTCCCCTTCTTCATAATAAGAATTATGCCTAATTTCCGAAAGAGTGCTACAGATTTATATAGAACTCATGATCCTATGTACAGGTTTGTGAAATTAATCTGATCCTCTGGTTTTTACTTTCAAGTAGATACTTATCCTTTTCCAAATAAGAGTTTTATAGCCTTTTAAATGACCCTGTGAAAGGTTTTCTTAAGGTATTGAACTTCCCATGGACTGTAAATGATCACTCCTTAATGTTATGGCTTATGTGTCTTACAGCGGTTTTATCAATAACCTGATTGCTGCTTCTTTGTAATCTATTTTTATTTCTCCTTTCGCCTACTCCCCTATTTTGGGGGAACTAAGTAAGTAATGAGGACAGAGTTATTTTAATTGTTTCCGGCCAGGTTTTTAAATTGTCTCATGGCTGCTATATCTGAGTGTCTGTTTGAAACAATTGGTGACAAGTCAGGCAGGGAGGGTAGTGGCAAAATCCAAATTACAGACACATTTGCTTTTAATTTAGAGAATCACTTTGCTTCAATGGCCACATTGATCTGCTACCTTAATGTACAACAAAATATGAAAAAACTTAATTATCTAGTTGCAGAATGTTTTAGTATCTAGAAAATGCATTACTTCATAATAAACCTGTAAGAAGGAAATGCAAAACTCCCTGATATTAATGGTCTTTAAAGTATAGCTGGAAATAAATTAATTATCCACTTCAGTATACTAATTGGTGTTCATCTATTTATTCTCAATAGTGTCTTGACTATTTTGAGCTATTGATAAACATTGCATTTATGTTTATATTTTGGTGAAGAAGAATGTTCCTCTTGCTGAAGTTCATTTACCATTGATTGCACAAGATCCTTCTTTTACACGGTCTTCATCTGCTAGTTGACTGTTTGGATTAACTGATTTAAATGGTTTTCTGGTACCACTTAGCCTAGGGTATCCTTGTGATAATTCAAAGCTACCTTGCATTTATCTTCCTGTTCCTATTATACACAATCTACTAGAAAGCCTATTGGTACCAAATATTCAACGGTATCTGTTTTATGACACTCTGCTTTTGAAGACATGTAAAATTAAGTGTTAGTCCAAATGGCTGAAGTTTTCTTCAATTAATAAGAAAAAAAAGAAAGAAAGAAAAGAGGTTATCTTTAAAGAACAGGTACCTTGTCAGAGAAATTAAATACTGTTTCTAATGCTTTGCATTCTTGGCAGGTTTGTATGTTGTGCACTCGGGGAAGAAACGTTTACTTAAATTTCTGTGAGGTAAACAGCCCATTTTAGGCTGAAAAAAGAATAGCAGGAAATAAACAATAATGAGCAAAGTCTGTCTAAACTGCTGCTTCATGCTAATAATCTGAAAAGTGCAGAACTTGTGCTGACAATTCAGTCAAAACAGCCGGGTCCTAGGTCATCCTGGGGAATGAAATGCTAGATTTCAATCACTGCTCAAGAGGCCAGATTGCTAAAACTGCTTTGAAGTTCTCTTTTGATCTTCTATTGAGAGGTTGAGAATCGAAACGGCAGAGAAGTTAAGAAGTAAAAGGAGAAAAGAAGCAAAACCTGAGAAAAATAAATTCGGAGGCTTTGACTTCAAGAATTTTTTCAGGTTTTGCTATATAAGAATGTTTGAAAAAATAGTCTTCAGTGGTCAAAGAATTGCTGAAATCAGTCTACCTATGCCAAAATGAAAATGCCGACTTAGAAGCTAAATTTTGGGCTGCTAATTTTGAATGTGTGGCCCTGATCTCTAGAGAGGCTAGAGTTAGAAGATGCTATATTTAGAAAATGGCTTTGGTGATCTCATGTTACCCACAATTCTTAATGCCCAAACCTTTTTGTTTATTCTGAAGGTGCTGCAGTTGCTTGTCTGAGCTAGTCTGATTGTCCAATTAAAAGGTGATTTCTTGCTGTTCAATGTGTCTGTTGGTATAATTTTCTTCATCTCAATTAGTCATTCACAATGGCAATCAGTTGATTTGAATTTTATAGCACTGGCAGTGTCATGACTGTCTCTAAGACAAAATTGCCATTAAGTTTTCTTCCACTATGAGAACTCATATTACCTCTGAATTCTCTCCAAAGTAACAAGATATAATGCATTGACTTTACTGCAGTATACTTAATACAATAAATCAGGAGCAACAGTAAATGAAAATGTACTATAAGGAACATAACTGTATGAGAAAAAATGATAGGGCTATTTTTAGGTATATAAACTAATTATTGTAATTTCACTTTCCCTGTGCTATCTCTGCTTCCTAGCCAGGGTAATGATCTGTCTTATCACTAAAGCGTGTCTACTAAATCTTTTGAAATGTCAAAAGAGAACTAATATTTACATCAGAATAATAACTACAATTACTTACCCACTTTCCAATTCATTTGGAGTCAATTATTCTCTAGTACTAAGAGAAATGGAGCCTTACTGTAATACTGGAATGAGTTTAATTAATCCTTTTTCACATACAGCAAGCTGATAAATGAAATTCAGCCTGTAATTTAAGAGCTTGGGGAAATAGTATGATATTGAGGGTGCTTTGAGTGATTGACAGTTTAATTTATTACAAAGAGCAGTAGTCTGTCTTACCTTGGAGTTCATTCCAGTTTTGCAATTAATGATTTCAACTGGGGAGAAGATCATCGTTCTAGGAAGACTTTCCAAACAAATTTTTTATGGACTTCTTGGCATTACCTATCAATTACTACACACTTGTAACCTTTTATTTTGTAAAAATGACTGATAAAGTACACAAGGTGTAATACCAAAAGTGGTGCTGAAAAGTTTGTAGGAGATGGAGAATGTGAGATATCTGTCTAGTAGAATTTCCCACAAGTTGATACCATATTTTGATCAGGAAGGAGAAAGGGTAATTGGATTTAAATGTCAAGATGTTCCTTATGTAGGTTTGAAGTCACACATCTATTTTCTCAGCTACAGTTTTTGCTTGTGATTATGAAAACTGCACCCACTTGTCACTGAAGATGACAGTGAAGAATTCTCTAGGAGTGAGTTAAATGCTGAACCATAACCTGAAGGTTTGACACACGCAGCATACCACCCCTGGTACAGACGAGAAATGCATTAATCCATTGGATTTGGTAGATGGTAGGTGAAATAGTGATTTTACGAAGAAGCAACCCAGGTAAAGCTAAGACAGATTAATCCAGCAACAGATTTCTAATTCAGGAAAATACAGATTCAAATGTCCAAGAGGTGAGGACAGAGTATCCTACAGGAGGAAAACCCTGGCAGATTTGTTTTCCTATGTCCCACATTTTTCTGGATGTTTACAAGCAAATAGAATTAAACATTCCTAGAACATCAGTTATTTCCCTGGATTGGCACTTGTGGGTATGTTTTAAAGTAGTAACAAAAAGGGGTTTTAATAAATGCTATAGAGATGTGCAGATAGCTTCTAATACAATTCCTCTGGCAGCAATTCTGTTCCATGCATTTGACCCTTACTGCTGCTCAGTAGGTGTTGGCTTCTCCTGACTCCTGCTGAACTCAAAGTCTAGTAGAATTTCCCACAAGTTGATACCATATTTTGATCAGGAAGGAGAAAGGGTAATTGGATTTAAATGTCAAGATGTTCCTTATGTAGGTTTGAAGTCACACATCTATTTTCTCAGCTACAGTTTTTGCTTGTGATTATGAAAACTGCACCCACTTGTCACTGAAGATGACAGTGAAGAATTCTCTAGGAGTGAGTTAAATGCTGAACCATAACCTGAAGGTTGACACACGCAGCATACCACCCCTGGTACAGACGAGAAATGCATTAATCCATTGGATTTGGTAGATGGTAGGTGAAATAGTGATTTTACGAAGAAGCAACCCAGGTAAAGCTAAGACAGATTAATCCAGCAACAGATTTCTAATTCAGGAAAATACAGATTCAAATGTCCAAGAGGTGAGGACAGAGTATCCTACAGGAGGAAAACCCTGGCAGATTTGTTTTCCTATGTCCCACATTTTTCTGGATGTTTACAAGCAAATAGAATTAAACATTCCTAGAACATCAGTTATTTCCCTGGATTGGCACTTGTGGGTATGTTTTAAAGTAGTAACAAAAAGGGGTTTTAATAAATGCTATAGAGATGTGCAGATAGCTTCTAATACAATTCCTCTGGCAGCAATTCTGTTCCATGCATTTGACCCTTACTGCTGCTCAGTAGGTGTTGGCTTCTCCTGACTCCTCCTGAACTCAAAAATAGCTTAAGCAGCACAGTTAATGCTAATTATCATTTAGTAAAATCGAGTAAGAAAGAACTGTCATCTTCCTTCAGTGTCCGTATTGGGCAAGGGTGTCTGGGCTACATCTTGTTTTTTCTAGTGTCTCTTTAAATTAGAGGAGAGCCTAGGGGGTTTCTCTCGTGTTGCTGAGGTACAAGGAGAACCCTCGTAAAGGCCATCTTCTGCAAGTGTTGGGTTCATGTTCCTGTTGTGTGTTGTGTTCAGCTGTAAGTGATTATATGTGTAAAAATACTTCTTGTGAATAAAGATAGCATAATTTCAGTTATGCACCTGTGTGTGCTATTTGTTACAGCAATGCTAAATATACTTAAAATAGACTTGTCTTACCAGAACTTTGTTTTACAGGAACTGTTCTCTCTCTATTTGTTAATTTTCCCCTTTTGTAGCTCAGCTTTTGTTTTTTAACAGGGAGCTTGTAATGGTTTAGGAAATGCACAGGTCATGGATACTGTTTGATACTGAGGTAATTTTTGTTCAAATCTGTCAGTCCATGCACTCTATTTTGAATGTACAGTTTTGTTGCTTTCTCTTATTCTGTTCTTTTTTTCACCCCTGCTCTGGACTGGTATCTGAAAGACCCAGCAGCATTAAAGGCTGGTTTACTTAGAGTGCGTCAGTGTGTAAGATTGTACCTTGGTTTAACAAGGAAAGAGGGCTGAACATAAGGGAAAAAATTAGGGATCTGTGATTGCCTGTTGGGTGAGATCAGGAGAATTCATAATGAAGAGGGATGGAGGCTGTAAAGCCAGTGCACCAGAGGGAAGAAACATTAACTAGTCCAAGATGAGAGAGAAGTCTGATAAAGCAAGGGAAAAGAAGCCCTGACCACCAGAATTCAGTATGGCCCTAGTTTGTGTTTTCTAATTGGTTTCTAATTGATTTCTGATTGATTTCTACTTCTTCTGCTTTATCTTTTAAGTGAAGAGCATTTAGAAACCTGGTGGTGGAGCTCAGCAACCTTGTTCCAGACTGACTGGTGTGCTACACAGTATATTTGTGACAGCTCCCTGGAGGTCGGTTGAATCTCCAGAAGGTCTTCCATGGACTTCAGTTGTCCACTATCAGAGAAGCTGGGCTTAGAGACTGCATTTGGGCTAAAGATCTCAGCCTTTGTTCGGATGCTGGTGGCCAAACCCCATGGCACAGTGAGAAGAGGCAGAAAACAGCAGTTACTGACGGAAAACAAGTGGGTTCTGTGGGGCTTGCTCAGATTTGTGAAAACATAATCCCTATGTGGCTGTTCATAAGTAGCTGAGTACGGGCAAAACATTTATCCTTTCACAGGTTAAAAACTGCTTTTTCCTCTGCAGTTGTAGTGCAGGTGATTTGTGCAAAGTTTTCCTGCTTCCTGCACGCTTGACAGTTCAATGAAAGGAAGGTGGGGAAAGCGTGAATGCAGTCTGGGGCCAGGGCTGATTTGCAAGGCTCCTCATGGAGAAGAGGAGGGTAAAAGCTTTGACATTCCAATGATTTTCAGTGCAGGGGGGTGACTGACAGGTGTCTGGAGAGCGTTTCTCCCCTTCCTCCTCTGGCTCACTCTCCAGGTGCTGTAGTGTTGATGTACCAGAGCTGCTCTCTCAGAAAGTCTAATTTGACAGTTACAAATTTCTAAATAACTTTAGGTTTCTGAGTTAGTTAATGAAAGCAATTCATAAGAGATAATGGGTTTGGGAGCAAGAGATAGATACCCAATAGCCTGTTGTTGATACCATTTGTGATAGTACTGTCTTATGCTTTTACAGTGCCTTCTAGTTCCAGTGTCCTTGGTAATGAGATGCATTTGGCATCACTAAAATTCAGTGGGTGGACAGTAGTAATCAGATGATCAATTACGTGTGGCAGGGTAAGTGTGTGGCCATAATTATTAGCAGAGACGCAAGTGCAAATCCCGGTTCTTACAAATAGCTCTAAATGGGCTTTCTTATCTGCGCATCGTAAGCGTGGTCTCCTTCAGACAATGGATAATCAGTAAAGTAGATTTTAGTAATTTTTATTTAAGGATGAAAAACTACAATCTTTTTTATACAATTTGATCAGTGTATGTAGATTATAACACCTAAATTAAGAATGTGCTTTATTTTCTGATTTTACCATCACTGCATATCATCACTTTACAGTCCCGCGTATATCATTATTCACTGAGCTGTTATTTAAAGGGGGTTTTTTATACCTTCCCCTTCTGAGTATCAAGATAAATTGTTGCCTGTATATTTGACTTTGAATTCCTAGCTGGATGGGTGCTTCAGGCTGTGGTTGTTTTTTGTTTAGTTTGGGGGTGGTATTTTGTGCCCTTTTTTTTTTTTTTTTTTTTTTTTCAAAATCTGTGAATACCAAGAAAATGAAACCTCTCCTTTTCTACTAGGACTGGCTGGTGTACCTGGCAAGGCTCTTTCTGTACGTTGCCAGGTTATTTAGTACCATATATCACATGTACTTAATTTAGTCCCTGAAGCTATTTTCTAAATTCCACCAGTTATACGCAGGAAATACAAATTCCTGTCATGCTGTGACTCATCACTGGCCCTGTGTAGTCTGATATTGGGACACCCAGTAGATGTGACAGAGTTACACCTTCATCATTATTCTGTAGTGTTCAGTTAAGAAGGAATATTAGGAGCTAAGGTTTTGAAGAACAACCAGACAGTTTAAATTGAATTAGAACCCTTAAATGCTCATCTACTCATTAAAGGCATGAGGAAATCCTGTGGATTCTTTTTTTCCATGGCATCTCTTTTTTCAGACAGAGCTAAGTACCTTATCTTAATGCAGCTGAGCTGGAGAGAAAGAGAGAAGTCATCCAAGTGCTGGCTGTCCCTGAGGTGAATGCTCCTGCCTGTTGCAAAGGGAATTCAGTGAAATGGGTCAGGAATGCAGAGATATGTTTGAAAGTAGATAGTAGCGTATTAGTAGGATGATCAAAGAACCTGAGGCCTTGCATGACCTGAGCAAGATACAGGTTCCTATCTTACGTGTTAGCTTTCCTCTGCTGGAAATGTGCAGAGCCTGGAGCCCTTTCGCAGCCATCACACCAGAGAGCTGGGCAGAACTGGAGGAGGCTGTGATCTGCCCACAGATACAGGCACAACCCCATGGACTGTGGATAGAGGAGGAGGAAGCCAAGGACATCAGTAGAGTTAATCAGTTGCTGTTTTTAAAGCTGTGGGATCTTACTATTTTTTTCATTTTTTTTTTTTTCTTTCCCCAATACATGCAGATTGCAAAAAGGGGCCTGCAAGGCCTAGGGAGGAGGAGGTCCATGAGGTCATACCTCTGTGATAGTGTCTTAATTTCAAAATGCTTTATGAAGGGTCACATGGCAGGCCTAGGGGCAAGCTGAAATCTAGTAGGTATAAAAAGTTTTTCTACGCCTAAAAAGTTTAGGAACAGCAGCTCTTGAGAGGATGAGGTATACCTCCACGATGCCTGACAGATGTCTACCTAACCTGTCCCTAAAAAGAATGATGGAGTTTCTATAACCTCACTTAGCCGCCTGTTCCATTATAATTACCTTTTGATGTATAGAGTTTTTCCCAATCTAAGTCATTTTCACTGAAAATTAAGCCAATTATGTCTTGCCCTCTCCTCAGCAGACACAGAGAATAATTCATCAAAATCCCTCTTAGTAAGAGCCTTTTACATTAAGATGATTCGTTTCATGTCCTCTTCTGATCATCTCTTTTCTACAGGAAAAAAAAAAGCAGAATAATAGAATTTTCCTGTTTTTTCCAAAGCTTTTAGCATTCTTACTAACTTCCACGAAAGTCCCTGTTTTGATCTGCTTTCTCTGACAGGGTGTGCCTAGAAGCCAAAAAGATTAACTTCTATTCAGACTCCAGATCTTTAGGATGCCTGGTCCTAGCAATCAGGGGCTGAAACAAGAGTCTCTTGAGTGTCTTATGTGTTTGGTCATGTCGGTGAGCATCTGATCCCCTTATAGCCACTGGTGAACATTTCATTAGCTAAACATAAAAAGTCCTGTATTAGGACAATCTTCACTTCTATAACTGGTCTTTACAATAATACCTTGCTGTGATTTTTAACAGTTCCTTCCCTCTCTATTATAAAATGTTCAGAGACAGCAACTGCAATAAGCTGAGTACAAAAATAGTGCTGTGGAACAAAGGAAATTCTCGAAAAGTATGTTTTTGCACAGGGTCAGATAGAAAACATTTTTATTTTCTATCACTGCTTTTTTCTGCCCTCTGTAACATTGAAGTGCTGGTGGTAGCCTCTGTGTACCATATGGGATGTAGATGTTCTACATGATCAATAATTTATGAAGTTGGCAATTCTTAAATGATTAAATTTTCAACAATGATAGCAGGTTCCTTCTCTGCTCTTGTAGTTATTATCCCACTGCATAGTTACATATCAACAAATGCTGAAATAAATATTTCAAAACATTTTTTTAAAATTATTGTGACTGACATTTTGACTGACAATCTTTTATTAATACTGGGGCTGTATAAAGCGCATACTATTTTTTTTTGCGTTTAGGATATTAATCATCTTTAGTGATGACAGCTTGCTGTAATTCCCAAGTGACTGAACTGTTCTTTGTGCTCTCACATTATTTGTAAATTATGGAGATAATGATTTACTTGAAGAGAATCACATTATGTAATGGGGCGGACTTTGTTATAGTTGTAAATTCCCAGCAAATGAGATGGAAACTCAGTATGGTAATAAGGTCATCTGAGATTACTGTGTTCTAGAACGATGCTGATGAGAATCAATATCCTTCCTAAACTAAAGGCAAGATTTGGCTCCATCTTTATGCTTGTCCATGGTTGTCACATTATGTTGGAAGTGTAATTTTCAGAAACTTGAAGTGTCCATATGACTCTGTTTTTGAAAGATGTTTCGTAAGTGACAAATATGGAAAAAAGTAGAGAAGCTTTTGAAGGCTTGAAGCCCTGAAAGTTAGAGGAAATCTGTTTACTGTCTTTGTCCCAGTTCTATCAAATATTTTAAATAAAAATCTCTAGCTTGCAGAGGCTGTCCAGCTTCTAAGTTCTGAAGAAATTAATTTAAGTAAGAATTTAATTGCTGAAGAAAAATGTTACCAATTATGTAAAGGAGAGGAAAATTAAATACGACATTTTTTTATGCAGGAAGGAATCTTACTATGATATTCTGTAGTAATTTAATCTGTAAGAGCTGCTTTGAAGTAGGGCACAACGGAGTGGGGATAAAGTTGAGTCTAGTTCCAGGCACAAACCTCTGATACGGACAAGGCGCTAACACTTCATACTCTACTGGTCAGCAGTGAACGTTTCTGCCCCTCCAGGCGCACTCTGAAGTAGATCTTGCTTTCTGCAGTGGTGATCTATACTATTTTCTCAACTTTTCTATCCATACTAAACTAATAAACAGAAAAGACAATGTCTTGTATAAGGCTGTGACCAAATAAGTTAAATCCTGGTCGGTGGTAAAACCCTATCATTAAATTTTTAGGCTGGATGTACAGCTGTCATTGGATTACCCTCACCTTTTTGTTCCTAGTGAATCCAGGAAATTGAGTTGAGCTTCTGCTGACCAACCTCTTTTGTCATATCACCTTTAAACAAACCCTGATTTTTGCAGTGCATGTAGAGGATTCCTGTGTGGCCTTTCTGTTCCGCAGCCTCGTGCAAAGCTGTGCAGTAGTGGTTCCATTGGCTTCGCTCATCTGAGGACTCTTTGCAGGAACAGAAGTAGCACTGAATTTGGACCAGGAACTAAGCGAACAGAGCTCTATTTTAACAGTAACAAAATGAAGTGAATACTGCATTTAAATTTCAGCTACCTGGTTTTAATTTTGAGTTTTAGGGTTAGTAGTAGAGTAGAGTAGTTATACTGAATTTGTGACTCAGAGTTCTTGCCCATTGCTCTCCTAGCACTCTTGCTTTATTTGCAATAGCATCGGTCCAATTCCTCTAATTCACTTTATTATATTGGCAGCATCTTTAACCAGCGACAGCCAAGGCAGCATGTTTCTGTTACTGGTTTCTTCTTCTGTGAATTATAAGATTGATTACTTCCCCTTTCCTGTTAATGTATCTTCAGTTTATGATAGATGATATCCCTGGCAATACCTTCAGCAGAAGAGAAATCTGGCTTGCAGTATGTAGCAAACCGCAGCTTTTTTATTCATTGAGTTAATTTTAATCCCTGGATCTGTGATCATAAAGTGCAGTGCAGTTATTTCTTTATCTCTAAGGTAATTGTGGGGGTGGATTTATGAAGAAGTTTAGTTATATCAGATGAAATTTTTTGTTTGTTTTGTTGGATGACTCTGAAAGCTGGAGAACTGTGGATAAAGAAATTAAAACAATTTCTTGCTGCCTGTGAGGATCATTAGGATGCCTAATCTCTTATTATAGGAAGCAGGATTCAGAAGTCTATGGATGAGTTTGCTCATTCCAGAGATGTAAAATGATAAAGGTTGAGACTGAATTTGTTTCTGAATTCTCTGAAAATTTGCCTCTTTTAGCAACAGTAAATTTACCATTGTGAAACAAAAGAATATTGAGATAATCTAATACCAAGATTTTCTTATCAGAGATTTGTATATACCAATTACATACTGTGTTTTCAGCTAACTCTGTTGTCACCAACTAGATATAAAGTAGAAGATGGGTTTGGGTAAGGAAAGCTATATTCCTTTATAAAGTTCCAATACCAGGAGGATTCGAAATATTTTTTGCTTTGCTTCATAGCAAATCACTTTCAGAAAGTAGGCTTGCAGTTGCATGTGGCCAGGTTATGGTGTTTTCCCATGTTCCCATTTTCAGCTGAGCTGCTGTTTCTGCCTTTGGACACATTCCATGTCATGGCAATGGTGAATTGAAATTTATTTGCTGAAAGAATCCTTACTGAGGTTTACAGCGCACCAGAGCAGGCTAAAAGCCTGCACAGTCAGTTGCAGTGACTGAGATGAAGAGCAGTAACTTATAAAGCTTTTGTAATTCAATTGTACTTTAGTTGTGTATTTGTACACTTCTCTTCCCAGGCAATATATTTAACAGCCTCTGGAATTTATGATGCGTTCCAGTGGTGTATCACAAAGTTTTGGAAAAGACTTATGTTAAAGCTATCCTTTTGTTCAGAGTTGGTGTTATTTTCCTCCTACTAGTGAATCTGTGCCATTTTGATTGCTGCTATATTATGTCTGTGAGGAATGACTTACACCCCTAAGAACTTGCGGTTGTTTTTGGAATGCACTGAGGTTCAGGATTCCTATCATATTTATATGCTAATGTTTTAATCAGATGAATTCTCCCTTCCTCATTTTACCTAATGAATGATGACCTTTCTTCTTTGTTCCCCATCTAGTAATATATTTAGACATTAAGTATAAATCTTCTTAGCAATGAATTGCTTATGTATGTTTGCCACATGATATATCTCTCTTTTGGTATGAGCAAATGTTTTGTTTAAACAGGAAAACAAATTTCCTAGCATATTTCTTTTCCTTTTTTTTATGCACAGAGTTAGGTACTTCAGCATGGTTATAATAATAATATATAGCTAGTATGCTGCATTATGAAGACTCTTAAGTACATAATGTAGTAGATATATTATGTGAAAGTATACTTAACTAAAAAAACCTCATTTGATGCTTGAGTTCAAGGGAGTCAGTTCACGTTCTGTTCAAGTGTATACTCTTCTTCACATCCTCCTCTGACTGTTCACCAGAGAAAAGTATGCTTGTGTTGAACTAAGGTGTGTTTGTTCTCTGTGCTTGTTCCCCGCCCCAAACTTTAACTTTCAGCAATCCAGTAAAAGTCCTTCACATAGGTGAGAAGCATGTGCATTGTGATGTCCATGTGCACGCACTAAAATTTTAAGTCCACTGTTTTCCACCCTGATCATGTTACAACATTTTCTGTTAACTATGTCAGCTGAATAAAATAACATACTAAAAGTATTGATTCTCATTCTTCAGGACAAAACTTATTCTATTATCTTATATGGATCAGTATGTAGCACCAAGAGTAAATATTTAGTTCTTCATAAAAGTCTTTTAAAATTAGGATAGTGTTAGTCATGCAAACCATGTGTTTGTTGAAGGACAGGATATTCCCAAGATTTTGCAAAATCAGGACAAAGGCATTTGTTAAATGTGACACAGGCTGAAGGAGAATTTTCAGTGCATACTGTACAGATTCGTGCTGTGCTGAATGTCCTGGCAGAAAGAAATCATCGTACCAACAGACTGCAATAGTTTGTAGCTGGTTAAGCAGCCAATTATTGATCGCCTATGTCATTGGAGAAGAGGGCATGTTTGAGCCGGACATAACATTTGCAATAAACACTTTAATGGTGTTATCTATATGCATGAGTATTTTGTATTTTAGATGTCTGATGGTGAGGGTATTAATGTTAGGATTCAAAGACTTGACCCTACTGCTGCCCCCTGCAGAACCCCTACAGATGCTAAAAGTGGTTCTGAAATGAAGTTCTGCAGTGAAGTACTTTGAAAACTATGCCAAAGAGGGGAAGAGAAACAGGGCAAAGAAACACCATCAAGGCTGTGCATTTTGGATTTCAAGAGTAAAGTGGAGCAGCTGTGAGCAAAAGCTGCTTTAAACAAAGACTGACACAAACCTATAAAATGACCTTTACCTGGAGTAATGTGAATGTGATCAGTAAATTCAAGAAAGGCTGAGGTGCTGTATGGTAGCTTAATGAGCTTCATGGAAAGGGCAAGCATGAAATTAGAGATGAATTAGTTTGTTGTAACTTAGATATTTGACATCTTGTTCAGGAAGGATGTTTTCAATTATTTCCAGCATAAGAGTTGAGATTAATCAACAGTTTTAAAAATGAAATGCATGGAGCAGTTTGGAAAGGATGTAATGTCTTTTATATTCAGCTGAGACTGTGATACTGGAGAGAGGGAGGTAATGAATGAATGAACAGCCTGAGTGGAAGCTCTGGGTGTGTGAAGAAAGGAAAAAAGTGAGATATCTACAGGAGATATTTTTAGAAGTGGCTAAATCATGTCAAATGCAGTTATATAGTGGTGTTTCCGCTTGAAAGGATGAAGTTAAAACTGCTTGATTCATATGGCATAGAGATCTCCTATTTATTTTAGGTTTTACTCCTCAAAAAGAATCTGTAATTAGATTCTGTCCAGGTGAAAAAGAAGAAAGAACAAGAAAATAATGGTTTAACATTTTTGCCTTTCCCATTAATGTCTTATAACTCCCAGGAAATCCCGATTTTGTAATGTTAGCAGAAAAAAGCTACTGATTCAAGGAACACTGTAACTAATAATTGTGTGTGCGTGTGTGCGTGTGTGCGTGTGTGCGAAGGTAGCTCCTGACCCAAAGGTGGTTATTTTTGATGGAGTGTGTGACTAGGTTGGCACTAACAGAGTCCAGCTGCATAAACATGTTTCTTACCAAGCCAATTGTGATTAGAGCCCCCAGTAATAGGAATTTCAAATATGGGATTAGAGATTCCAGAGTAACTTTAAATTAGAAATAGTTGGCCAAGCTGGTGGAAGCACTGTCAACAGCAGCCACCTTCAAAATTAAGGGCAGCAAAATGGTTTTGCAGATTTTACAAACAAGGTGTAGGATTTTATTTTTTTTTTAAATTTATCTCCTGTAATTTTATGGGTGGTTAACACGCCTGCCAGTCAGTTTATAAATAAAACCAGAATGGGAGCTAAGCAGCTATTTGCTGATAGTGTGATACCTTCGCATGCAGTTTCTCCTTTTCGAAGACGCAGAACAATGAGTTGCAAGGATTGTAATGTGTGTGAGGAACTAACTAAAGGGAAGACTGCAACAGTTTCTATTACAAGGGATATTATCAGGTGGCAATTACTAATGATGTTCTTCAGAGATCAGTCCTGGTTTAAGCCTGCTCATTGTATCGATTAATGATGTGTGCGGAAAAAGTAGACGTGTACTGAAATTTGTGGATGGTGTGAGTGGAGCAAGGTGCTGCAAACACTAGGGACTGCAAAATCACATACAAAGTTAATAGCACAAGCTTGCTATTTTTTCACTTTTAGGGGTCAAACAACTTTAAACTTTGAGCATAAGGCTTTTGGAAGCGATGGAGGAGGAAAAGGTCTGGTGGGCTTGGAGAATGGCTGGAAGTGCCAGGGGGCTGTGGTGCGAGGCAGGCAGGTGTGGCTCCGGTGATGCCCGGCTGAGGGATGCTGAACACCACCAAGCACACGCTAGCCTAGATGGACTGGCCTGGCTTCCAAATGGGGCAGTCAGGGGGGAGGGGGAAAACTTCTTTCAAGAGGGACCTATGGAAAAGGCTATATTCCAAAGCAGGAGTTTTCTTTGAGATTGGAAATGTAAGGGGGTTTGATGATTCAAGGAACACTGTAACTAATAATTGTTTGTGGGTGAGTGCGTGTGTGTGTGTGTGTGTGTGTGTAAAGGTAGCTCCTGACCCAAAGGTGGTTATTTTTGATGGAGTGTGTGACTAGGTTGGCACTAACAGAGTCCAGCTGCATAAACATGTTTCTTACCAAGCCAATTGTGATTAGAGCCCCCAGTAATAGGAATTTCAAATATGGGATTAGAGATTCCAGAGTAACTTTAAATTAGAAATAGTTGGCCAAGCTGGTGGAAGCACTGTCAACAGCAGCCACCTTCAAAATTAAGGGCAGCAAAATGGTTTTGCAGATTTTACAAACAAGGTGTAGGATTTTATTTTTTTTTTAAATTTATCTCCTGTAATTTTATGGGTGGTTAACACGCCTGCCAGTCAGTTTATAAATAAAACCAGAATGGGAGCTAAGCAGCTATTTGCTGATAGTGTGATACCTTCGCATGCAGTTTCTCCTTTTCGAAGACGCAGAACAATGAGTTGCAAGGATTGTAATGTGTGTGAGGAACTAACTAAAGGGAAGACTGCAACAGTTTCTATTACAAGGGATATTATCAGGTGGCAATTACTAATGATGTTCAGAGATCAGTCCTGGTTTAAGCCTGCTCATTGTATCGATTAATGATGTGTGCGGAAAAAGTAGACGTGTACTGAAATTTGTGGATGGTGTGAGTGGAGCAAGGTGCTGCAAACGCTAGGGACTGCAAAATCACATACAAAATTAATAGCACAAGCTTGCTATTTTTGCACTTTTAGGGGTCAAACAACTTTAAACTTTGAGCATAAGGCTTTTGGAAGCGATGGAGGAGGAAAAGGTCTGGTGGGCTTGGAGAATGGCTGGAAGTGCCAGGGGGCTGTGGTGCGAGGCAGGCAGGTGTGGCTCCGGTGATGCCCGGCTGAGGGATGCTGAACACCACCAAGCACACGCTAGCCTAGATGGACTGGCCTGGCTTCCAAATGGGGCAGTCAGGGGGGAGGGGGAAAACTTCTTTCAAGAGGGACCTATGGAAAAGGCTATATTCCAAAGCAGGAGTTTTCTTTGAGATTGGAAATATAAGGGGGTTTGAAAGGAGACCAGGTTGCAGTTTGTTTGCAGCAGTGTAAATTATATTAATACCATACTGCAGAACTCCTGTTGATCATCTACAGAGGTGGAAGGTACTGTTTTTTCCTTGACTGGTAGTTTTGCTTTTTCTCCTGCTAAGTTAGTTGTTTAAGTGTTTTGAGCTCCACAGCTCTCTGCAGTCTCTCAACCGGGGCATCCATTAAACACTGGCCTGAGCGTGGATACCTTGGTCAGGTGGCTGTACCCATGCCACACTCCTCTTTGTGGGTTTACATTGCTGAATTACCAATACATTTCCTACTTGTTGAAATAGTGCTCCATGTTTTTCAACTCTGAGTCAATCCTGTCCCTTTTTCTTCTAAAGCTCACTCCCTGCCAAAGGTATTTGTTTCTTTCACACTCAGGTGTGCTATGGCTAAGGTATGATACTACTTGGTGTGTATGTGAGGGTGTTTTTGTTTCTCACCAGGGTATAAGAGCTGGAAAATCTCACACATGCAGCAAGATATTTCTTTTGTCTGTGTGGTGGAAGGTGTATAATGCTCATTTTCAAAGTCTGTTATGAGTCTACTTTATGTTAATTTGCCATTGAATTACTATGCCTTGAGCATAGTATGGAAGAAATATATATATATATTCCTTAGGAAGCACAGACTTCAGTATTAGATAAAAACCTATTCAGTCTGCTTTGACATCAGCTCCCCATGCTGCACAATGTTCATTTATTTTTAAGCTACAATTTCTTCTGTATTTGTATTAGAGAGCAAGACTGTGAATGCACAAAGGAATGTCACAAGCAAGTAGTGATCAAAGTGGCCACCTACCACACCTAAGAAAAAAGTAAAGGCTTGATTTGAAAGGTGCTAAAGTTAAAATTATGGAATTGGGCACTGTGGTCTGAAATGCACCTGTAAGTCCTTTTTCCTTTCAGGAGAGCCTCAAGTGGCTGAAAATTCTAATCAATTTCTTTTATACTGTTACCTTAAGGTACCTATGGTACACCAGAAAGTCTCTTTAAAAGTGTGGCATTCTTGTTTTGCTTTGCATGTGGTTGAAAAAAAATGATCTCAGAAAGTAGGTAGTGCATGGTCACATGGTTAGCAATTACCATACTATAAGGTTTTCTGGAGTTAATTTCCCTTTATGTGAATATTTTTCTTCTGTACTTGTTTATCACTCAGAAGCATTTAAAAACCCTAATGGAATGACAATTAATACAGCACATTTGGATTTACATAGGCTAAAATTTCACTGATGCAGTGAAAAATATTAATTAGGTTCCCATGGTGGCAGCTCGTGCCATCCTCTGCCACTGTATTGCAGGGGCGTCCCTGGTGTGAGTGCTGCTGACAGAGCTGTCGCTGCTTTCTGGATCTAAGCAGTGTGAAGGACCTTGGCTATTCCTGTGCCCTTCGCCAGGTGTGATACAGACTCCTGGCTCTGTTTGCTGTAAGGGAAGTGCTGAAAAAAATCGTCACTTTGCTCTTTTAAAACTTGCTTTTCAAAAAAAATGCTGCCAAGAACAGCCCAGTGTTTTGAGGATGATAGCTTCAATAACCTTACAGGTATTTTCTTGAATTTCAAGACATCTTTGATGGTGTGAAATTTCATTAACTGGTGTGATAGACCATGCATTTGTATTACTGGTCACCAACTCAGCTTCTGGCCAGCAAAAGAAAACCCATTCTTACAGCCAGCAGTCCAGGCTTATGCTGCATGTCAGGCTTCACCTGCTCAAGTGCAGTCTGCTAACAACTCTGAAAGTCTCCAGACTTGTTCTGCAGCAATAAAATTTCTCAAAAACGGAATGATTAACAGGAAGGTCTCTGGATTATGAATGTGAAACTTCAGAGAAAAAAAGTTATAAGTGAAAACAAATCATTCTCTTCCAGCTTCATGTTCACCATGACACCTCCAATGTTTAGGTAGCTGTAGATGCACATAAATTTCTACAAGTAGAGGTCAGAGTGTTAAAACACTGCAGTGTAAACCGCATCTTTGGTACCAGCTGAACTACTTCCAGAGCCTGTAGGTCCCTGCAGCTGTTGAAAGGTTGATGAATATAAAAGGTGAAAGGTGTGTGAAATAGTCAAAATGAAATGAAATACAACAGTGAATTTTCTTTCTTTTCCTGAATGCGGATGAATTTGACAGTGTGTGTTGCACATATTTTATTAATGTGGTCAAATATATAGACTGAGAAATAGATCTGATGAAGAGAGATACATTGTAGATGCCTTTCTCAAATAAGGCTCTTATACCCACATACGGTATATGCTTTCCAGCAAAAATAATGGCGCTCTCCTAGAGTTGTAGGGGGGAGCATAGTATTCTGAAGTTTCAAATCTGTGGAAAAAACTAAAAAAAATGCAGTTAATCTCTTCTGGGTTCAGTTTGGCTTCTTCATCAGTAATGAAGTTCCAGTGCCCTCACTTCAGAGCAACATTCTGCTACAACTCCAGCTAGATTTAATGGGCTTGCCCATTGCATGGTAGCTGGTGCACTAACAACATTGCCATCTGTATTGTAGCTAGGAGGAGGCACAGAAAGAAAAGAGAAATGAGGAATTCTATTGTTTAGCAAGATTATCTCTGGGAAACTTCTGTTTGCACCCAGCATTGCTTGCTAGTCTCGTAAGAAAGTGAGTCTTTGAACACTAGCGTAGCATGGCATCTGCCCAGAGACAGCTTTCAAGATGTTTGCTTTGCCAAAGCCCCAGACCAAATGGACCATTCCTAAAGAAATATATAAAATGTGAAGTTTCATTGTACTTTGGATTTTGGGAGCTTCAGTTGCTATCCAGTGTTACAAACTGCATTTCTAGGAATTGCACACCCAGCACTGCTGTCAATTCTGGAGCAATGCTTTTTCAGCTGTTTTGGATCCACAAGTGCTCTAGCAAGATGTTACGAACACCACAAGCCACAAAAAAACCTTCAGTTAGCATTTGCACCCTATTAGCCACCAGACACTCCACACCTTACATTAGCTTTGCTGCTTGGGAAATGACTTGTTAATTACTTTTTTGTTTTAAAGGACAGAATGTAATTTATATTTGCTGAATACATTCTGCCTAAAAACATAGGATAACAGTTCATAGATCTCTAAAGGGCTACAACCCCAATCTTAGTTGCTTACCATACTATCTGACTTCTTATATTCTGTACCATGATGCTTGAAATATGTGGACTCTGCACTTTGTTACCTCCAGAAATGTCGTTTACTATTGAGGAATTTTCATGTGATGTCATCTCTTTGCTGTGGGCTTGGCATATGATATTTTCTAATATTGTTTTAAGGTTAAATATAATTGATAAGGTATTTCCTTGTATGTGCTAGGAAAGGGAGCTTGTCAGATATACAAGGGAAGGGAGCCTGGCAGGGTTATGGCAAGCAAAGTTGTGGGTCAGAATTAGTTTGTGTTCAGTTATGGTTGTATCACTGCTGTATCCTTAACTGGCTTATCCCTGCTAGCCTGCCTTTCTTCAAGCAGTTTGTGGCCAACACAAGTTGCTTCTCATTTAGCAGCTGCCGTACCTATTGTGGATATTTATTTCTGCAGCCATAGCTGTGAATGTTTTAATTGGTTGCTGTCAGAAAGACTCTACACAGGATCCATCCTTGGATGACTTCAGTGGGAACATCTCCCTAGCATAACACTAATAAGGTAGTGTTTGAGGATTTATCATGAACATAAGTTTTGTGTCAATTTTCCATCAGAGCGTGAAGCTTTCTGTGTAGAGCAGCCAGTGTAGGAGGGAATGCCATCATGTGAGCCATGATATTTTGATGACATCCACAGGCAGGCATACATGGCAGTCTGTCCCTGCAGTGAAAGAATACACAATTACACTGCCGACCTATTTCAGATATAAATTGTAACACATGTTTTAAAGCAACAGTCTTAAACAAAGGGAAAAAAGTTCTGTACCAGTGACAGCTGCTGAAAATTGCAGTGTCAGCCTTAGGACAGGCAGTTGGGTTCCTACCCCATCAATGCTTTTCAAGTGCTTTGAATTCCATGGATGGAAGCTATTTCAATGCACAAATGCAAGAAGCTAGGAGTGGTAGTGCTAGTGGCTATCCTAACATTGTGGACTTGATTTTTTAGATGTTCACAAATTGTAACTGAAGAAACCAGAAGTTTATGCCTCCCTAAAGTTCACATGCAATAGACAGACTTTGTTCAGCTGGTATTTAAAGTGCCAGTGCGATGCTGAGGTCTGTCAGACGTCATTTGGAAAGTGCCCACAGTTTTTGATTAGAGTACTCAGGAAATATGTTGCAGAGTTATTAGAAGGGAGTTGCTTTCAGTGTCAGCTCTTGAGTGTAAAGCCAAGTGACAGACCAAAGGCATTCAAAGCAGCTCGTGCTTAATTCCATCTGCCAGTAACAGCTTCCTCATTACAAGGAAGAGAGGGAAGGAAATACAAAGAAAGCCACATACAGTGTACCTATGTATTTGCAAGCTTGTTTTCTGCCATATATAATTGCAGTTAGCAGTTTCCATTTATAATCCAGTGAATGTAATTCCTGTTTTGTTCGATAGGAGCAGTAGGAATTCTGATGGAAGACTTAATCTTATATGTTTGGGCCCAGTTTTAAAAGGGCATTTTGAAGTCTGATTCTTGTAATGGATTTTGCACTGATTTCAAATAGCTGCACATGATTTAACCAGGCATGCTTTGGTGAGAGTTGTGTGCAGGAAGGATGGCACTCTCAGGAAGCACTCTGGGAACAGAGGGCAAGACAGTGCTGCAGTGGGCATTTATTTGGCACGTATTTAGATATCTGTCTTGGCAATGTTTGAACTTGTCTGAAATTTTCTGATCTTGCCAATTGCATTTCATGACCAGTATTTCTGACTGGCAAAAAGTGGTAAGAATTGCAATTTTATTTCCCCATTATTTTTGACACTATAAAAATTAAAAGCTTTGAATGCATTCTGACTGTACTTTTGTCTTCCTTGGAAATTCATAGAAAACATTGCATGACTTTAACATAGATTGAAATTCAATGTGCTTCTGACACAGCTCAGGTAGATTCCTGACCTCTGAATCAGTAAGAGCAGATTTGCTTCCAGTGTTTGGAGACCAGCAGGGCTTTTTCAGCAGGTGGGGACTGCCTGTGTGTAGGTTGCCTCCATCATGCTGTCCTTGGCACAGTGGTCATTATGTGCTGTGAGAAATTCGCTGGAGAAAGTAAGTTGAAGCATCTGGGAGAGTTAAGCCTTGTGGCCAGAGGCAACTTGAACTCAGAAAAAATATGTTTCCAGTAGGAAAAAATAGCTGTAAACATATAAATATTAGTTGCAAAGGCAAATAGAGAAAGGTGCTAATGAATGAAAGAGCTCTAAAAGCTGGGTCACCCACTTCATAGAATCATAGGATGTTTGGGGTTGGAAGGGACCCCTAGAGGTCATCTAGTCCAACCCCCACTTGTCTGATGATATTGCTGTTTTAGAAATGCACAAAACGAAGCATTTTGGCCCAGATTAGGAAAAATATGATGATGTAAGTACAGGTCTATTGCATGAAACAAGAGTAATAGAAAATAAAAATATCCAGTTATTTGTCTACAGGGCAATGTGCAACCAAGGTCTTTGGAATAATGCAGCCAGCTGTATGTGCACTGTTTTTATGTAAGAATTCTTCTGAAATAAAAAGGGTGATACCATGTAAAGCTGAATGGGTGTTTTATATAATTTCAATCATGTCTTGTATTGCTAAAGCCATGCTGGATGCTGAGGAAGTCCTGCACACTGGTCGCTGGGGGTGGTATGCCACCAGCAAAGGGCAGGAAGGGAGCATCCCCATTCTGCTGCACCACTTCTGGCAGCTCTCGTCATACATCACCTCTGCTCTGGCAGCGCAGGCATTGCTACCTCCAGCAATGTAGTTATGTACAAACAGAGCAGTTTCCCTGTGTGGCTCTACTTCTGCTGGAATTTGGCACAGGTGGCTCATTGGAATAGCAGAAAGGCCAGATCAGATTTTTAAAATTTCATGGAAATATATGGCAAAGTTTCAAACAAAACAGAGTCCCTCAGCTGAATTTAACTACAGTTCCTTCACTTAAATTCCTCTCTCTATTCAGCTATGGAGATTTTTCTCACAACCTGACCTTCCAGCTCAAGACACAACACTCTACACGTGTTGCTCAAATGAGATTGTAGACATCAATACCCAAATCTATACAACTGACTAATTCAATACTGCTCACATTTCATGTATGCCAGGAAGAGAGACCATAAACCAATTTCTTCTGTGTCATTTATAATTCCCAGGACCCTCCATGGTCCAACAATACCCTTTTGAACTAATTGCTGAAAAGAGCAGGTGCATTTGGCAACAGCAGCAGATTATAACTGAAATTCCAATTCATAGCAACGATGGGAATATTTCTTTCTCTCCCAGTTAGCGGTGGTTTTCCCCCTAGCAAGGGAAGGTTAACGATTTGAACTGAAACTTAATTGTTTCTCTATTTCAAAAAGAATTGTTTCTAATTTTTATTTTTAGTAAGAACATTTAAAGTAGTCATATGTCATACCTGAAGTGTAAGTTTCAGAAGTTTTGAGTATTACAGGTTTCTTGATTCAGAAAGTTTTCATTTTCTATATGTGACCCGTGAGTATTTAAGAATAAAGAAACTAGTTGTGGTGCATACAGATTCTGGGACTTAGAAGAAAACTTGAAAGCGCTGCCTCTTGGGCAAACTGGACAGAACAAATCTGATTTACAGACTTGTGTTAGATTTCCGAAAGCACTTAAGTAGTTTAAGACCACAAGTACCATTGACTTGAAAGTCAATAAGATGTTTTTTGAATGCAGTCCACAGTGAGTTATTTTGTAAAATGTAAATTCTTCTGCAGCAAAGGCAAGCAAGAAGTGCAGTTACTGACTGCCCACACCAAATTACATCCTAACCTTCACCTGGATCTTGCACAGAATCTTTGGAGGTCGTGCCTTTAGCAGTCCTGTGGGGGACCAAGGAAAGGTCTGTTCCAGTAGGTTTAAAATCTTAAAAGAAGAATTTATTATCTAGATGACAAAAATTTCAGTGCTGGCATGGAGATTTGGGGGAAAAATCGGCATTGTGTATTTATAGATAGGCGTTGTATCACTTCTTTGCCTTTGCATATTTATGTGCTTGCTGTACTACTTGCAAAGATGTACGTTACCAATGCAACTGAGTTGCAGAATTATTTTTTTTTTTTTTTTTTTGAGGACTCATTTTGTATTTCTTTAGACAGCCAATTTAGGTATTTTCATTCAGGTATTTTTATTAGGAAACTAGGCTTTCTGTGTATTGAAGGAAGAGAGAGGGGCAGAGTAGAAGATGTGAATACCTTCCTTTGGATTTACAGCAAAACAAAGCACAGTGAAAAACTGTGGAGTCATGGGCCATCTTTTATTAGTGGAATTACATAGATCCTTTTTTTTTTTTCCCAAGTAGAGGCTTAGTGTCGGGACTAACAAAAACATATTTCTGGGCAATGAGAGCATTAGAAGGCAGGCTACCCTTTGAATCTGTTGCAGCAGAAATGAGGTTTATAGTATGATGTTATGGTTTGTACTCATTCCATGTTGTAGCAATGTGGAGGCAAAATGATTTCCTGTTCTGGGATGCTTACATTTTTATTGTATTTAATTTTTATTGAAACTGTAGCTGTAATAACTAGTATGTTTTCTCTCCCTGGGCTGCTTTTCTTTCCCTGCTATCATCCTCAAAAAATGAAGAGAGGTGTCGCAGCAAGAGAAGTGCATCTGTGTTGCTGTGCTTTGACAGCTTCTCTATTTCTGCCCACCTATTCTTATACATGCACTGTAAACACGGACATTTCAGTTTGCATTTTTTTCCCTTTCATAATATTATTTATTTACAACAGAAAATAAAAATTAATGTGTCAGGTCTCTCTAGTGTAATTCCAGACTAACTGGTGGATTTTCAACCAAAGCTAGAGAAAACTTGTCGAGGAAGGCATTTTCCTCCAAACCTGTTACAGCCTTTCCAGAAAGGGCTAAAATTAAGGTTTGGAAACATGCCTCTTCATTCTTTCTTTCCTAACAGGAAACCTGATTTTGTTCCCAGTTCTAACAAACCCATCTAATCTTTGTAATCCTACCAACTCTCATTTTTCTTTTTCTAGTTCTATAGTATTTTCTGCTCTTTGCTGAAATGATTGTCTGGAGGAGGTAATGAGTTTTGTGGGAACAGGAGGCCGGTCAGACATTCAGTAATGATGACTCTTGTGGCAGTTGCAGAGGCACATGGAGAGCTGTGGATGTGGAGAGAGCTGAGGAAATACGTGTTCTCATCTCTGAGACCTCTCCTTAGCATCACATAGATGAGTAATTGCATTCCCTGGTGCTGGGAAGGTTAACAGACCTATGAATGTGGATGCTTTGTTCTGTGGCTCAGTAACACCAAATGTGGCAAATGCATATGTGTGTGTGCTATGTACACTCAATATATGTATACATATGTCCTCTAGCAATAATATTCAGTGCTGCTGGAAGAACAAGAATTCAAAAATGTAAGTGGCCCGTGACATTCTGTATTGGCCCCCATAAATCTGTCCACTTGGGGAAAACAGTTTGGGGCTGAAGACATACATGGCTGATTTTGAGTCAGTGCCTATTTGTGCCTTAATACATCGGAGAATTTGTTCAGGAACAGTTAGTTCATCCTTGTGAAAACATTAGCCTTCTGTTGCTGCCAAGGTCATTGTCGGCTTCAGTTATCTGGTGCCCTGGGACATATTTCCAAACCAGTGAAGTCCTTGGAACGTTTACTTCAATGTCTGTCCTTGTCTCCAATATAGACATATAATAAATACCTGTTACTATTCTTCACAGAAAGCAGATGTATTCTTTTGGCCAGTCCTTCAGCAACATACAAAGTGTTAAGACTGTTACGCTGAAGTGACAGCAAACAGATTACTTGGTTTTTCTCTTTTTCCTGAGTATGTTGCATTTGTGTTTGGTCTCTTACCACTGAATGGTTAGTTGCTAGAATAACATCACTGGGAAGGTGTGAGCTTTTGTGTCCCCCAAGTGCTTGGGCTGTGTAAGAGGTTGTTACACCTCCCTCTAGAGCCCATCTCAGAGGGTTGAGGGTCCTGCTTTTACTCCAGGTGCCCAGGGTTCAACCTGTCAGAAGGGACTGGTTGTCACAGTGTTGCTGGAGATGTGTTCAGTCTTCATAGTGAGTAAGTTTGTAAGTAAGATGATGTGAGTAAGTTTGGCAGGCGGCTTAGGACTATCTCAGGAGAGCATGCTGTACATCTGTACTACATCTGCCCTACCTGCAGTGTAACTGCTGCTGGCAAGTACGCATTGGGGAGATGTTAAGGCTGCTTATGACCTAGAAGGCTGAATGTCTCCAGCCCTGGCAGTTCAAATTCTTTGCCATTCAACCTCAGTCCAGGCCAGCCTCCTAGAGCCATAACTGAGCCTTAATTAGAAAGCATAAAATTAGTACACGGGAATTCTCTTAATTGGGACATCACAGTGGACCCATTATCTTCCTTAAAGGGAATGTAATTTATTCTGTAGAGCTTTGAATGTAGCACGTTTGCATGTGGTAGGAATTGTTCATGGGCAGCTGATAAGTCTAAAAAGGCAAAATACAATACCAATTAAAGTAAATTCATAAAATATTCACTGCATTTCATGTTTTGTTTTGTGTGCTTTAGTCTTTTTAGGGTAGCTTATTTGATAAAAGACAAGATGAACATTTCATGCCTAATGAACACCTGGTAAAACACACTTTACTCCTCAATACTGACCAAATGTTGCCATAAAGCAGAATATTTGATAATGCTGTCATGCTCAAGCAGCAGCTATTGTCAGTTAGTATCATGAAACAGAATTGCTTTCCTTGAGGAAAACCCAATTAAGAGAATTCTGAATAGCAGTGAGTAGTCTGCTGCGCTCCTAATGCTACTGATCATGCAACAAATTCCTTTGATGAGTATTCAAGGCCCTAAATCAGGCCAAAGACTTCAATGAAGATAGCTTAATTTTTCATGTATGTGAACACATATGAAAAATGAAATAATGATTTTCTTATTTTGGATTTATTGAAACCTCATAACTGCTCATTCAAACTTTGGGTTCATATTCTACACATGAAGGCCTATAATGCAACCTAAAATATGAAGGCTTAATGTTCATATATCTATCAACGATATGGGAGTAATGAAATAGATGTGTATAAATGAGTGCCATGATGTTTCATTTGATAATTTAACATGGAAATAATTTACATTTTCATGTGAATTTTGACACATGGATAGGCATGCCTAAAGGTTGGAAATAAGACATGATAATCTATGCTGTAGTTCTGAGTAGCAGAAAGATTCAGTGGCACACAACCTTTTAACAATTTATTTCCTGACCTTCACTGTGGAAAACCCCAGGGTTTTCTACCTTCTCAAATGCTTTTTTTTTTTTTTTTTATTTCAAATGTGGTTTGGTAGGAGAATGGAAGGGTTGATTATGAGTGGAAAATTGACCTTTTGTTCTGAATTGAAAACACATTTCCATTTTCTGCAAAATTCTGTTTTCTTATGACCAAAATCAACATTATCTGTCAACAATACAAAGGGTGAATGTGATTAACCACCCACTCACTTGGAACAAGTGGTATCTTGATTCATTTAATTTAGAACATCTAAAGCTGTCAGTGACTTACCATCTGCTAAGGGTACCTGCTGTAGTCTGAAATGCCCTCTTAGCGATACACAGGTTCGGTAGTGTAAGAGATACCAGGTTTCCTCATCTCTGTTTTGAGAATGTGTTTGTGTAGTTTTTAGTGAGATTAAAAACTGAGCAACATAAATTGCTTCAGAAGGTGTGAATTAATTGCTCCCCAAATCAAATCTGTAATGCTGCTGATGTAATTTGTGTCAATACTATAGTAAAAAGAGATCACATGGCATCAATAATTGACTGCATATGCCCAAATGAAGATCTTTTCATTACGCAAATATTTCTGAATCCCAGCTGCTTTCTCATTGTTTTGCAAAATATTTCTGAATGGGCACCAATTTAAAACAATGCTAGAAGATGGAAGTCCAAAGTTAATATTTTGATTTTTACTTCAACTCTTGGGTACTAGTAAGTTTTGCTAACGCAGCATCGTCCTTGCAACTGGGATGCTTCGAAAAAAGAATTGGGGGAGTGGGGTTAGAGGGCCACCGATGTGAGTTTTGCTGGTGACCTTCCCTTGCCTCTGGATCAGCTGCTTTGAGTGGCAGGTGAGGCATGGATTATGGCATAGGAAGACGTTGAAGTTTGTTTTCTCAGCTGCATCTTTTATGCAGATAAATACAGAATATCAGTTCCCAGTCGTACCAACCTGGCAGCTTTTGTGACCATTGTCATGAAAGCTTTTGAGCTTGCTGTAGTATAGTATCTGTGCTAATTTGCATTCTACTTGAAATTAAAAGCAAGGCGTTCATAAAAGCAGTCTGAATTGGTAAAATCAGTGCCAGTAATATAACAACAAATTGTTGAATGCTCTTTGTAATGAACTGTGGAGGAAAGGTAAAAATATATTACTCTTAAATGTGGAATACAATGCCAGAGACTGTGTTAAAGTAAAACATGAAATATAACCAGTAAAATGACATAACACTGGCCAATTATTTCTATCCCACCTATAACTTGGCACCAAATGCTGCAGATGTACAAAAGCTGGCATTAAAACCCACAAAAGCTAACAGAAGTCTTTCCTGTAGTTTCAATATGCTTTGCAGTAGAAACTGATTTTTTTGGGGGCTGTCAAGTATGCAGCCACTTATTTTATTTTTTAAAATACCCAAGAGTTTATCCATCATGCAGTGTTATAAATCTTAGCAGGTTTAAAATTCTTCTTTGTAAACATAACTAGTACAGATTCAAGCATTTTTCAGAGTAATTTTCAAAACTTGACCTGTGTATGACCATGTAGCATCTTGGAAAAGAAGGAAAAAGATTTTTGAAATACTACATAAAGTATACGTGGAGTGCTTTCAAAATCAGCTCAGCTTTTTAAGTGTGCAATGGAAAAGACTCACATCTGTGGCCCTCTAACCCCACTCCCCCAATTCCTTTTTAGAAGCATGCTGTGTTCTTTTAGATTAAACACACGTAAATCGGCATTGTCAGTATGGAAAATGCATTTTTGTTGGTTTTCACATCTACTTTCTATTTTGTGTCAAGGGTCAGGAGCTATACCTGTGGTCTAATTCTTCCGCTACTTTGAGTTGTGCAGCCATAAGGAGAGCAGACATTGGCATTTGTGCCTGGTTCAGTAGGGCCAGGCATTTGGGTACGGTTCAGAGGGCTATTGTGTTTAGAACAGAAAAAACTTTCATATTGTTTTTCTAGCTTCCAAAATCCTTCCCAAAGGCTACCCCTTTCCATCTTTCTTGTGGCTCTTCAGAGTTTCCCTGCACTATGAAGTGTCCATGGCCAGAGAGGGGTTGTTCTGAGTGCCCTGGGCGAGAGCTGTAGGCAATACTGGTGCTAGGGTTTTACATAATACGCTAGAAAATACTTCACTTGCTCATTAACAAAATAGTTTCAGATTAAAACTTTAGGTTCAGCTGAGACACCTAATTCATTGGAAATTCCGTAGTGTAAAGAAAACCAAGTAATGTAATCATGGGGAAAAATACCTCCACTGTCCAAGGCGTTTGGAAAGAAACTTCTATAGATAACGTCTGAAGTGGAAGGATTCAGTAGCTTTGATTTCTTTCACAGCTCTGTGCACAATCCTTGGTTGAAGAACAAGTTATTTAATTTTCCTGTGGCCCAGTTTCCCTATATAAAATGAGAGCAAATTCTGCTCCTTGGACACAGCTTTTGTCTGCCTTGTTGGTTTAGCTTGTAAATGCTCACGTGCTCTGTGACTGTGCAACAGCCAGCACAAATGGACACCAGCCTAAAGCCCCGGGGACCCTGCTATCTTTGCTCTCTCTTATTCCTCTTTTAAGACAAAGAATGAGACATCCTGAAAGTATTATTTTGGAAAACCACGTGTGCTTGGAGTCTAAATCACATTTGACTTTGTAAATAGATCATACAAATGGGGTTTTATTTTCCGGTGAACCCAGAGGGTGTATGATTTGTCACTCTTGGGTTTATGCTTATTTTACTCTATTGATATGAGCCAAGGGTTGGCTTGCAGTAAAAATGGAGCAAAGCAGGGCTGGCAATGGTCGAGAGTGTTCTATCTGGGGTATGGTTCCTTGGATTTTCTGTGGTATCAGAGAAGGGGTTTTTCTTCCTCCCTTTCTGTAGTTCTGTGCTTATTCAGGTGTTTGTTCAGTGGGGCTGTAATGCAGGGGGAGGGAGAGCAGTGGAAGCACAGGACCTTCTCCCAAGGAGCATCACTCGGCTGCACCCGGCTGTCACTCCTAGCTAGCTAACACCGTTCAGTCACTTTCCCACCTTACCAAAGCATGGTGTTTGACAGACTGGTACAAAATATTTTTCAGAGTGCTGTTTGTTTGCTAGTTTAAAAAAAAAAAAAAAAATCATAATTTTGATGGCAGTTCATTAAATCATTCCTAACATAGAAACATTTATCCTTGTGCTATCAGTAAAAATGTCTGGCTAGGAGATTTGGAATCAGTCAAATGATTCATATTGGGGGTAAATTTTATCACTTCTA
>NW_009259237.1:3314084-3335875 GCF_000687185.1 Egretta garzetta
GTAGGGAAGAAAGTAATTTCCATTTCTTTTTAGAGCACAGTGAGCCAATTTACTCTGAGGTTGAGCTGTAGGCTAATTGTGGGGCATCACACTGCAGACTTTGTTTTGGTAGAGAAGTGTGTGTGTGGAGAGTGTTAATGCTTAGCCAAATGCTTGAATTCCTTCTCTCATACCCTCAGTGCTGCATCTGACACCTTTTTATTTAATCAGTTCACAGTGTCTCTCCTGCACCATTTTTATTGCTTATTGAGTCATTAGAAATGGTTTAATCACCATCTGATTATAGCTCACCTCTCCAAGGTCTTTACAAAACTGGTACCCTCAGATGTTTGTACATACCCGGTGTTGTAGTTTGGATACTGAGCAGCGTTGCTGTTCGGACGCTTTGCAGTGGAGTGTAAGACCTTTAACATCAAATCAAGCTTTTTAATGCTAAAAGCTAGCTTTGCTTTTTAATAATTTTCTTTGAAAACCACTGTTTTCATTTCTGAAAGCAGCTTGCGTGCCAGGGCTCTACTGTAGTGTCTAAATTTTTCACTCCAGGAGCAGTGAGGTACTGGGCTTTACTAAATGAACGTACTATAGATGCCCCCTTTTTGCAGGTACCTTCACAGCACTCTTTTCTCTGGCTCCTGCTGTCTGAAATTGCTCTCTTTCCATAACTAGTGCTTTTCAGAGACTGTTTTCGTTTCAGCTGGATGTGTTTCCTGACCATGTCAATTTTTGTTTAAAATGGTCCATATGTGCTGTTTGCAAGGCAACTGCTTTGCTTGTAGGTCTTAAGTTAAAGAGTCGATGTCAAGGTTGGTAAGGCTCAATATCTGACCTTCCTGAAAAAAATGACACTACCACTCGCTTTGAAAACTTCATAGAATTCTATTCCATTATTTTTTCTGCTTTGAATAAATTAAACTGCACACCCTTTTTGGGGAGAGAGAAAAAGAAGTAGGATAGGGGGAAAAAGGAAAATACTCATCAAGGGCACAGAATTCATTACAAAAAAGTCACTAAAATATATGCAAGATGAGAGCAGGATAATGTGATAATACACAACTGAGGAAAAATAGCTGTTTTTAAAATAGTTTAAAAAAATTATAAAGCTATACGTACATTATGGTGGTTTTATGCTTTTACAGCTGCACAAAGCTTTTACAGCAAAACCCAATTTTGTACCAAACTGCCCTGGTTATAGCTTTTTATAGTATTCCCAAACTTGGTTGGATGAAATGTAAAGTCTATGTGCACCAGATCATGGTAGAGAAGCTAGACAGTTCTGGAGATGGATGAAACCTGGCAAACCAGTTGGCATCAGGTACTTTTGGGGCCAGGAAAGGAGAGAATTTGACTAATACCAAAACCTCTCACTGAATCTTCTGAATAAAACAGAAATCTGTTGAATCCGTAATAAACAAAATTGCAGCTCTACCGCTGGATTTTCCTTTTCTGTATGCTAATGAACGATGCTCATGTGCAATATGTCAGCTGCTCTTATCTTCTAATGTTATTTCCCCTGAAAGAAATGGCAATATGCTGCTGTTAAAATGCTTACCCAGTTGCTAACAAAAGAACACCTCACCAAAAAAATTAGTTAAACCTTTCCATTGATTACCTGTAAACTTCAGAAATAGGAGTAACCATTTCAGAAACGGTTCTCATCCCATGTGACCACTTCTTTATATGTCTAAATCATTACTATGCAGTCTGCACTGAAAGTACCTAATCTATTTGCATTTAATTTGTTTATTTTATCAGTATGTCATAACTAAATCCATGAATGCTTATTTTATTTCAGCATACTAGCAAGTTCCCATACTACTGATAAATAGTAAAAAAACCCCTAATTTAAAAAAGATAACTATTAAAAAAGTTGTCCTTTATCTGAACAAATACCTAATACTTTGTGGTTTGCTGAATGGAAGAAATAACCTTTTTCGAATGTTATAAGCATCGACTTGTGTTATTCAACCATCGGACTCTGATGTGTATGTATGTCCTTCTTACAAACACATAAAATACATTTCTTCAATTCTTGCATTTTTACTGCCATTTCATTTATTGCATAGGAATCAATATTCTTTCAAGTATAACTTGGTAATATAAAAATGAATAACACAAGGTACATATTTTGCATAGTAAATAAGAGGAGCCAGAAATATTCTTTGTGCCTCTGTTCCAAAATTTTGTAGTACTTATAATTCAGTGCATGAACCTTTTAATTCTGTTTCAATAAATTGCTTATGAGCCCCTTGAAAGCCATTCCAATTTAATAATATTAGATGACAAGAACTTTCATAAAAATTAACTCCATTATCTTTCCTCATTAGTGAAGGCATGTCAGACATAAAGAATCCTACAGTTGTTCTGTAGGAATACTTTATATTTTTTTCTAATTAAGATATTATAAAAATGAGTTGCTTTTGAAAGTTCACTGGTGATGGTTATTGAAAAATTATTTACGCCAGTTTTGTTATAGTCCCTCTATTAGTGGAGTAATTTACTGAACTATGAAGACCCTTAACTGCATTCAGGGATTTGCAATTTAACTAATCTGTTTTTATTTGGGACATTTCAAACTCACAGCAAGCTCTTTGATGATCTGGATTTTGTCAGTGATAGAATTTTACTGTAGACACTTAAATGGAAAAAGATCTTTAAAGTAATATATCCTTTCCTTTCTTCCACCAAGGTGCACCAGTGTTACCAATGGAGGAAGCCCCAATGTTATGTTTTTGAATGCCATGAATAATTACCTTGCCATAACAGCTCCTTTTAAAGAATCCTCTCTGTCAGGTTTTGTATTTTCACAAGAGGCTGAAACAAACATAGGTGCCTAATTTTGGAAATTTGCATGCCACTGGAATTTCGAGCTTTAGTCTTGGGATATGAATTTGCCTTGGTGGCTATTACTTGCCTGAACTCCCTTTTAGCAACTCCTCTCCATCCTTTACTTTTGACCTGCTTTTGCTAGTAGCCATGTCATATCACTATGAAAACTGAACATTATTTTGTCCAATATTACAAAAAATACCCCAAACAAACCATCACAAAACTTTTTTCTTGGGTAATATGTAAATCAAATTTATCTTTTCTCTCTGCTTTGTCAGAGAGGCTCCACGCCAAGGTGCCACAAGGAAGGAATGAAGCCTGCCAGGAGTGGGCAGTGGGCAACAATACATGAGTTTGAGAGAACGGAGACTCTTAACCCCACCTGATAATAATATTGCTTTGGTACCATCAAGCTTCACTCTTCAGAGAAATGAAAATCCTTTGTTATTTTGGATGAGTTTAAACACTCAATTCTCTTTATGGAATCTACTTTATTTTGTTTTCCCCCCTGAAAGATGTCAGTGCTTCTATCAGTCAAAAATGCAGCCCAGCAGTCTTCAGAGTTATTCACTGCTACCTCTCTCCTCCTTGCATTATTGCCTTACTACTTATAAATACATCCCTTCAAATACAAATTTGTATGTACACAATTTTCATCTGTATAATTATAAAAAGAAATCTTGCACTTTTCGAAGCTGTCTACTCCGTTTCATCTCATTTTACTTTTAACCACTCCCGGTCCAGTCTTTACTAACATTTATAGCATCCTTTTACTTTCGTGTTGAGTACTTTTGCAGTTGACCCAACAGAGACAAATATCACCCCACAAGGATTCAAGCAGATATGAATTTTCATGACCCATTTCATATGTATAAGATTGACAAAGGTTGCCGTTCCAAAGAGAAACTGTGATTCAATTCCCAAAACAAAGCACCCGTTCTGTAAACTCTTTTAAACCAAAGAATGAGTCAATAAGAAATTAGTGGACCTTGCTCTTCTGTACTGGAATTAACTCTTTCCTTTCTGACTGAGTCAAAGAAGATGGGAAGTCAGCATGCAGCACCATAATGCTCAGTACTTTTTTACTGACAGACAAGGTACTTGTAAGAATTTAATGGAATATCTTAATGCACCATGTTTTGTCAAACTGAATTACGCATCATACTCTTGAATGGATTTTTAAATGTAATACCTTAGAAGGTAATTCAAATTGTTGATAAATAGAAATTACATACTGTGCTTAAAGTTAAAAAGATAAAAATAAAATGATGTATAGAAAGCTGAATACACATATCTAAGTGAATTTAGGGTTGGGGTTTTTTTGTTCTTCCTTCAGGAAAAAGACAGCAATCTATACCGTAATCTCAAAAGATTAGGCAGGCAGGACTCGGCTTTTGTCTTTTTACAGAAATAGACTATTGTTAATACCATCCATGCCAAAATTCATCATCATCAGCTGTCCATCCAGGTAGAAGAAGAAGCGGTTATTCTTTCTAAGAATGGCTCCTACAGTTAGGGTACACATAAGACATTCTCTAGTTCCTTTTATACTGTTTGCAAATATATTTTTTTAATTATGACAGATCTTGAGCTGACTATTGCTTATTTATAGGTACTATTATGAGGAAAATGAAGAACCTACTACTTGTGCTTGATATGGTTTTCACTCTTCTGTTGTATTTCAAGGAGATCTTGACCATACCCTTAACAGTTGCAAGTTCTATTGTAAAGGTGGTGTTTCGAAGTCTTCTGTTTGGTATACTTGGACATCATGACGTATCATCTTACAAGCTGTTGGGGGAATGTAAGGAACAGAAATCCTGGAGATATGCTTGGGTCTTCCTTTGCTAATAGGCATTACTAAAGTAGGTATTTCCAGTTGGGTAGACCACAACAGTTTGAATGGTGTCAAACACCCACTCTCCTCTACCTAAAATAAAGTTTTTTCTCTCTGGAACTGGGTTCTGTCATACTGTGAAAAATAACCAGGTAATCTGTGGAGCCTAACAGACTTGCCTGTCTGCTCTCTGTAGAAAGGGTTCTCAAGCATTGGAATGGGCTACCCAGGGAAGTGGCCGAGTCCCCATCCCTGGAGGTATGTAAAAGACGGGTAGACGAGGTGCTTAGGGACATGGTTTAGTGGTGGAGTGGCAGTGTTGGGTTAACTGTTGGACTTGGTGATCTTAAAGGTCTTTTCCAACCTAGACGATTCTATGATTCTAAGTTGCTCAGCTACAGAGATGATAGGGACATGTAAGAGTGGGTGAATGAATGACTATACTGCACCCATTCGAAACGAAAATAGAGAACAATAGGAAACATTCCTTGTATTTGCATATTTGTATCATTTTAAGAGCTGATTGTAACTGAAGTACATTTGGAACAAATGGAGTCAAAATAGGATTAATTCAGTTCTAAGTAATGTATTGCTCTAACATATACCTGTTTAAGCTACTGGATGATTCTTGTTTCTTGGGAAAAAGGCAAGTAATGCAGGAATAAGCATCAGGAGGAAGACATCCAGTGGGACATACATTAGTACCTCACCTGCTGCTCTGGCATTTCTTTCATGCTCAGTAATCCCACAGAGTTCAGTGGAGTTTGAGGAACTCCATTATGAAGCTGAAATCAGGGAACGAAGAGATTGATCAAAGTATATGTCGAAGCCTAGGGGATGTGAATCGCTGCAGGAAAATCTGGGCTAGTTACTTGAGTTCAGATATACTGGATTCCACTGTGACTCCAAGTATGGAAAAATAATCCTCTAAAGCTAAATCTGAAATTGGGGCCCTTCAAGACAAGGACTTTTCCCAAAGTGCTGAACCTTTAGCAATATCCATGGACTTAACTGGTGCATTCAAACATGAGCAGCTTGGAAGATCTGTTTGATTTTAAAGCAACATAAATAAGGATTAAGGTATATAACTTTCCTGTATCTAAGCTGGGATTCTCAAGTGGCTTTAGGAAGCTAAGTATATGTATAGGAACTCTCTTTTATCATAAGCGTATTTCCCTTACGGCATGTTTCCTGTATGCTCTCTAGAAACAGTTCTATTTTTAGGTGTGTTATTTAAATTGTTACACTGATGGCACATCTAAACATTGCTAAAAACCTCTCAAAGTGCTTTAATAAGAATGATTTTTAGACCATTTTTCTGGCTTAGTTGCAGTGAGAAATAACTGAAATAAGAAGCCATTTAGAAGCTAGTCACACTTCTTTAAAATTGATACTAAGCTGTTCATAACACATTCTGAACAAAATAACATTTTTTTTATTTGTTCATTAGAGAATGTGCCTTAAGGAGAATGGATTTTATTGCAGTAAACTAAAATAGTTATGCACAGAATAAATACATGACAAAACAAGGAGGTGGAAGAAGAATCTTAAAGACCTACATACTGTAGAGTGTGAACCGTTGTTCAAATAACATGACTGGCTTAGTTGTCCACACGAAAATCTGAGTAGGAATTCTAAGAAAGAAATGGATGTACTGGATTACAAGGAAATGAATATTTGACATGCATTTCATAGTTATCTTCTATAGTTGTCTTTCAATTCTTTCCTCGCTGATGCTTGTTATCAGTAGTAATGCAGACATGACTGCTTGGTACTGACACGCTACTGAACACAAGGTGCATGTCTATTAAGACTGGATATACAAAACAAGACAAGCAGCAGCTTTTTGTGCATGTCTTGGTGTCATTGCAATGATGATATGACACCATTGTGCATTGCAAGTGCTGTGAAGTTCTAAAAACTGAAATTCAGATATATTCAACGTGCTTTACTGATTTCAAATGGCAGGTGCTGCTGCCCTAACAGCTCCTCCAACGGACAGTAATGTGTGTGTATTCATATGCTCTTCTGTTTCTCTTGTCTGGTTAGCCTCTGACGTTGCCTTTCTCTCCAGCCTCAGGCCAAGCACTTCTTCCAGTTACGGCTTTGGCGAGTAGGTGATTGCTCGGCCTGACCCATACATAGCACCTACCTCTGTCTTCATCCTCTGACCTTATGAACATTTAGTAATAGTGACTTACTGTTTACTTTTACATGGACCTAGGATTGTAACACAGGCTTTAGAAATGCCCCCAAAATAATTTTATATCCTAGCCAGCACAGGAACATAAGACTACATTGGCCAAATTAATTCTGTGCATTGTAGAAACCTACTAGCAGTAGGTAAGGATTGACGGTAGGAGTGCTCCTGGTGACAAGTTTGGACACTGTAATGGTGGTGACAGATCATAGAATCATAGAATCATAGAATGTTTAGGGTTGGAAGGGACCACTAGTGGTCATCTAGTCCAACCCCCCTGCAGTGAGCAGGGACACTGCTAACTAGATCAGGTTGCTCAGAGCCCCATCCAACCTGGCCTTGAATGTTCCCAGGGATGGGGCCTCCACTACCTCTCTGGGCAACCTGTTCCAGTGTTTTACCACTCTCATTGTAAAAAATTTCTTCCTTACCTCTAGCCTGAACCTACCCTGTTCTAGTTTAAAACCATTTCCCCTTGTCCTAACACAGCTGGCCCTATGAAAAAGACGTTCCCCATCTTTCCTATAGGCCCCCTTTAGGTACTGGAAGGCCGCAATCAGGTCTCCCCGTAGCCTCCTTTTCTCCAGACTGAACAAGCCCAACTCTCTCAGCCTGTCCTCATAGGAGAGGTGCTCCAGCCCTCGGATCATTTTTGTAGCCCTCCTCTGGACCTAAAGGTGTTTTCAGAAAGTGAACAGCATGGTGCAGGCCATCCACAGAGCAAAGAAGTTTCGATGTTAACTCATCCTCCCAAGTGGTAAAACACACTACTTGAGGAGGTACTGTTTGCTCGGCATGAGAATCCTAATTACTACTCTAATTCCTTGCCATGCAATGGACTGACCACATGTGATGCCCCAGACTGTGCTGGTTTTTGCTTGTTTCCCCAGGATCTGAAGGACTTTTACATTTAGATCTCATTACAAGGCATGCTCCAAAAGGTAGTAAGTCCTTCATAAGTCTATGATGTGAAAAGTTGTATTTTACTTGAGGAAATTGCAAAGTGGTAGGACTTTCCTTAATTTCCCTTCCCAAGCTCAGGGGTTACACTTGCCTTGGCAGAGCGTTTACTGCAGTATGTGGTTTCTTTTCAAATGCAGCACCAGTTTAGACCCAGAGCAGGTAGTGACAGCCACTCATACCATGCTGCATCGTGTGGGACACGGTGCACCAACCATCCTGCTGTTTCTCTGCTCTAATAAATGAGGAACCTGCGGGTAAATTACAGCTTGTGGTGCATGATCACGGACATTGTAAGTGGCTGCACCGCAGTTGTCTTAGCAACAGCCACATCCCACAAGCTAAAGAATAGCTTCTTAACTCAAAAGCGGATAAAGAGACATTGATGCTTTGTCTCCACATGGAAAAAATACATGCACTTTGTATTAAGTGTTCTCCTCCCCATTAGAAATAATTTATAGGGAAAGCCTGTGATAAATACACATTTTCTCTTTTACATGAGCAGCTTGCATTCTTTCATGCACTATGGGACACTGTAACCAAGAGGACATGCGGCACAGTAAACCTGCAAATAGCAAAATGCCCTTATGTTGTTCTGTCTGAACAGGGAGGTATTCTGTACATATGAAAAAAATCTTGCCAGAAACCTGATGAATTGCCATGGAGGGGGCTTGTCAGGGTTGGCCTCATCCATAGACAGCTGATACAAAACGAAAGACTGCCGTAACTGTTGCTGGCTTTGGATCAGAGCTGGGTGTATGAAATGAGCTTCTAGAATCCATTCCCTGTGAGTGAGACCCGTTGAAACGAAATACTGGATCGAGGCACAAAAACTTGAATTATTCAATTGCTTTTCTAATGCGCGTTTTTAAATACGTTGATTGTGTGAGGCTGGCAGTGTGAATTGGGCTTGGGGGCCGTGTAACTGTGCCTGATACAGCAATGTCTGTTTGCTGTGCTTTTATCCTGTGCTGAAAGGAGAGTGATTACTCTATCATGATTGGATAATTTTCAAAGATTTTACAGGGGATTATTAGTTTTACTGCTCTAATAAACATATAATTAAACAATGCCTCTGTATTATTGGATCCGAGTCTGCTTTGTACACAATGGATTTACAGCGTGTCAGTAAATATTGAAACTGCGATGCGGTAATTAAGATTTACATAAACCTCTGGGAGGAGGACGAGAGATTTTTACTGTGAGACTCAGCTGAAGTGTTGCAGTGGTAGGGAATTATCTGAATGTGAGGAGGAAACACTGGCTGGTTCATACCTTTCTCCCTCGAGTTATCTAGTTTTGTTCAAGACTTCAGCCTTAAATATAGCACAGTCTGCACTTTGAGGGAACAGAAGTCCTTCTCAGAGTCTAGGACAGCACTCCCTGACATAAGCCAAGGCAAATGAACATCTAATCTGCAATCTTAAGAGATAACCTTGAAGGAGAAGAACATATTTGGGAGCTCTCTTCCTCTACTAGACTGTTACGGCTTTATTCAGTTTGACATGCCCTGAATTGCCAAACGTATTCCACCAAAGGACTTGAGCAGAGATGTTCAAACCTGACATTTGATTAAAAGCACAGCATGCTTCATTAGAAGTGGTGAACCTTTCTCAGGAGGGGGAAAAAAAAGATCCTAAAAGATATTAAATTATCAATCAAACAAATTGCAGTTTAGATGCCATATTTTATGAATGTTTTGTGAAACTTGCTCATAAAAATGCAGCTCTTGACAGAACTAATATGTTCAGGTTAGTTCGTTTTAGGTAGTAATCAGCCTTGCACCGTGCACACCCTGTCAATTTTCTTAGCTGGGGAAACAAGTAAGTGATATACTGAGTTACATGCACGTTGTGGTTTCATTTAGATCAGGTGATCATTTAACTTGATGTAACATGAGGGTAAGCTTCTCCTGAGAAAGATTAGAAAAATGGGTCCCAACAATACAAAATGAGGAAGACAACCTTTATCAGTGCATCATTTATCGTAAGTTGTAAAGGTATTTCCCCTTTAAGTCTACTTGGGGAGAACGGCTGAACTCTAATGTGCTTTGGAGTGAGTTGGATTCAAAGATGCCACATTGATTCCCATGGTGGACAACCCTAACAAGGTTGAAGGACATTTAATAAAGATGGGAGTAGGGCAGACGGAAGCTGTTAGCTATGTGTTTTCAGTCATGACACTGACAGCAAGCAGCCGCACAGCATTTATACCCACCAAACCAGAGCACCCTATGCAGTCTTTCCCTGCTCGTGTCACTGCATGCGTGGCCCACACAGTTGTTGGTTTTTAAAAACTGGTTTTCTGTGGAGAAAAGACTTATACAAGTGTACTGTGTGTATATGTGTGTTTTCCTGCCTCTAATAACTGTTGAACCCACTAGCCAGTATCAAGTAAAGGGAGCAGAAGGGATCTCAGCAATAATTACACTCTTACCAGGTTCATGGAAATGGTCAACTGAGGAAAAAAAGCCCTGTAAAAGCCTGCACTAAGGGAAGGTGGCAGTGGCAGCTCTCATGCCAGATAGCATGCAAGAATTTGCAAGGCAGAAAGACTTAATAAATGTCCCAACTGTTAGAAAAGATTCAGCCTGAACAGCTCAGTTCTTCAGTCAACCATGACACACAAATCTGTAGGAAACCAGGGTTTCATTAATCCTGGTGCTCACAATACTGCTCTTTATACAAGTGCTGTTATCTAAGGTCAATCTGAACGGACCACTATTGAGAGACTGCGATTGAAGCACCTGTTGTGTATTCAAGGAAATTATATTGCTTTGATTAAAATATTATCTTTGGAGATTTTTTTTTAATAAGAGATAAGCACTAGGGATCTTTGAATTTACCTTTGGAATCAAATAATGTCCAGAATGATATTCCCAATACGCAAGGTCTTAACTATGTTGTCTCAATGATCCCTTAGTGCTGTTCATGTGAATGAGATCATAACTTATTTTTTGGGCTGTCCAGAATCAAGAATCTAAAATTAGATTTTGAATTGATGGCTGCTAATTATTTCATACAGTTTAGTTATTTTCCTTTGGTAAATAGATAGGTATACTCTTGTTCCTGAAGTCCTACCTCTCGCTGATAGCCTGTTCGTTATCAAACACGTGAAACAGAAATTAGTCTAGTGGGAGGAAAATGACAGAGTAAATATTAAGGAAAATTAGACAGCACTTAAGTTACGTAATTTTGATTTCTGAATTGTGCTGCAGTAACATTTACCCAACTAACCAGGCGTTTTCTTAAGGTAATTTGCATTTTCCCTCAAACATTAACATCAGCATTATAACATAATTTATCTCTTATTTTTGTTAAATTAAGGTGCTCTAAAAATTATTTTATAGGTAGTGCTTTTCAAAGTCCAGAGAACAAATTATGTAATTATTATATTACGCTAAAAATCTGAGTTTTATAGTAATTATGCTATAGATTCAGTCCCTGGAATTTTGCCATAGTTCATCCTATAATACGTCTCTCCTGGGAATTGAATAATTTGGCACCTGATTGCACTAATTACCGTTGAACTTTAGAACCTTTAATGCAGTGAAAATTCAAATATTTAATATGCACTGATATTTGCAGGATTAAAAGGTGGAATTTACACAGAAATATGATATCCATTTTATTTCTGTAATAATACCAATAACTTAGAGTTAAGTCTTATTAATATTTAGTACGGTAGTAAGTGTAAGGAGTTGACATTATAATGTTATGACTATGATCAATAATACCTTGGCCCTAGGTGAGTTTTTCTGCTCTTGTTCATTCTTTCTGTAACTTCATATGGGAGGGAAGGAAGAGGCAATCAACTAATGAACCTGTTTATAAATATCCAATACACATGCTGACCTATTTAAAGGATTGTGAAAGGGAGATTCTTGTAATGTCTAAATACAGGTAACAATTTCTATCCCTATCAGTAGTACAGAGAATTATTTTCTACTCCCTAATTCCTAACAAGAATGGAAAAAAAGCTTCTGACACTTAATGGCATGCAAAACTATGAACTTCCTAATCAGTGTGGTATTTTTAACCATTGTATTTATGTAGGAAACATTACATGTCTTTACACTAAGTCATTTTGTATTCAGCTGCTATCTCCCATTACACATTTACCTTTTGATGCGTGGCTGGGAAGCGTTCCTTTGCTTTATGAGCCTCATTTAGGAGACTATTCTGTTAGAGGCCAAAGCAGACACTTGGTATCAGGAAAAGAACCAGGGAGGAATTTGGGTTCCTCTATCAGAAACGTAGAGAATGACATTCCCAAGTATCTGATCTGTAACTGGTGGTTTAGGTAAACTTTTTCTGACCCATTTTAGTTATTCTTTGCAACGTGTCACTGAGATTGCTTTTTTACTCACCCTTCTGAGTGTCACTTAGTGGTCGAGATCCCTTAATTCTCACTGAAAACAGTCTAAATATTTTTGTCTATCATGAGCACATCTTTGAATATTAATTCTCTCTCTATCACACATAAATGTCATCTTCCATGTATTCTGAGTTCTTTGTGAAGTCTCTAAGTATGTTCCCAGGGATGATACCTATCTTGATTGATTTCTGGTTTAATCATCTGGGTTAGCTATTTGTAGGAGGCTTGACTGCTATGGTTTTTTTCCAAACTTTACTTCTGTTTGTACTTGGCATTGTCCTTGTCTTATTAAATCACTGGAATGGTCCCAGATCTTATCTGTATATTGCATGAATAATTTCAGCAGGTCATCATTTTCTGACAAGGCAGCCTGTGTAACTTGTGAAGATTTGCTTGTCACATAAACCCAAACTTGTCTTTTTTCCAGAATTGCTGGCATCAGCATTACCTCTAGGTAAAACATGAAAACTTTTTTTTTCCTCATAAAAAATCATTTGGTATTTATACTAGCATTGTTGCTTCAAAGACATCTACCACTTTGAAGCTAATTCAGGTATTCAGCTAATTCAGCAAGTGTAATAGCTGATCCATTCTAATGATCCAAGTCTTACTGTTTCATTGAAAAATCTGCTGATCCCTGGAAATACAGAGGGAGGGCTCCTAAATCAGTGCACCGTTACTGTTCTGTGGTCTCTTTTACAATGGTTATGTGACTGCTGCTTGACCAGCTAAACATGGACTGGAAGTGCAGTGTCGCATGCTGTCTGCTGTCACTGTGGCCTTGGTGGGGACAGTTAACCTTGCAGAACCTCAGTTCCCCGCTACCAAATGAGGATAATGGCTCTTTCTTTATCTCATGGAGGTGAAGGTGGCATCTTGGAGGTTGTGAGGAACTTGGTCATTGTGCTATGGTGATGAGGACCAGATAGGAAGAGAACTTTTTCAGTAGGAATTAGAGAAAAATATTCTCTTGCATTCATATCTGGGAAGATGTCCTGAATGTATCCCAGTTACTGATGACTTCTGCTTCCCTGAACAAGCAACGGTGGCAATTAAAATTAAAACTGGGCACAGGGTGCCATCAGTCCTTAGCTTGAAACTCATGAACATGAGAGAAAACCTACTATAGTACCTGTGCAGGAGAGGAATAGGGCTGGACAGCATTTATGGCTCTGTGGACAGCTAAATAAGACCTTACATCAAAGAAAAATCCTTTACCCGGGCATGTGCTGAATAAGTATTTATTTATTGCAACATTCCAAATACATATAAGTAATTACTAATGCAGCATAGATGCTGCTGACATACTGCTGCTTCTGGAATAAATCTTCAAGAGAAAAGTCAACAGAAAACTGATGAGATTTAATGAGTGAGCTGTGCCAGACGCATACTGTAAAACTGTTTGCCTACTGTGCATATATAGCTTTATCCTAATCACTTCTTCACCAAAAATATTCATAAATATGCTCTTCCCACATTACAATAGTATGCATTCACATAAAGTCTAAGGAAATCAGGCATGAAAAGTCCTTCAGCTGCTAAGACAGGTTTGGGTTTGGGGTTTTTTTAAAGCAATTCCTTCAGAAATATTTGTGCTGCTTCACAAGAAAAAAAGAATTAGTTGAGCAGCTAATCAAACGTGTGTCCTGCACCAGCCTCTGCATTGGTGAATGCTTCAGGTGAGCCAGGTGCTGTGGCCCAAAGGGATCCGTGAGGCACTTGCACTCTGACCAGTAGTGTCACCACCACTCCTACTGTTGCTTAATCTTGAATTTTTGCAGGACTGTTTTTAGCACTAATAATAATGAGAAGAAGGCTAACTCTTAGGTATTTTTTAATGCACCTAAGGTTCAGATTTAGCATTTAAGCGTGCTAACTACTGACTCTGCCACCTCCTGACAAACTGGAGGGTCTGCCTATAGTTACTCAGATACTTGATGCTCTGTCACTTTGTTCTTATTTGACTTCTCCAAACTAGGCTAATTGGATGGCTCTGAAGAATGCGGGGAGTATTTTGGCTTTTGAAAATATTCTCCTTTTCAGGCTGCTTTCCAACCTTTTCTCTCCTGCTTAATGACCCATTCAAAAAAATTTCCAATGAAATTCTTAGACTAGATTTACATAAGATCATTAGAGTATTCCAACTCCTTTACTTTAAAATATTCATGGCAGTCTCATATTGCTGGCTTCACAGAACCAATTTCAGGCAAAACTCCCATCAGCTTCACTGAATAAGGACGGCAGGGTAGAGCTCTAATTGTCAAAAGCTCAAAAGCTACAGCTTTGGTAGCCGTACTCCACATCAAGTACCAATTCCGATAGTGCTTCATTGCGGATTCTGCTCACTCTGTGCAGTTGGGGAGAGGCAGGTTAGATGCTTTTTATTGTCCCCAGTCTTTGAAAACAAATTGCAAGAACTTGCTGACTTAAATCTCAGCCTATGAAGGCTTGTCTGTATATCATCTGTGTCTAAAACTTCCCTGGATTTGCAGCTTGAAAAGTAAAGCAGTCTGTGCATCATTATATTAAAAATTCTGTGCAGATTTGTAGCTTACTGGTCTATTATAATACTTGCTCGGGACAATTTTAGAAGGGCAAGACATGCTATCCTGTGAAAGGGTGACTTGATTTGTCTGCAAAAATGGTAGGAAATCTTTATATATGAGGTGCCTCTTAGCTTAAGCAGGCTAGTTCTTTTCAGCATCAGTATAGTATAAACAGTTTCTTAGGGAAGCAGTAGCAGGGACATCATCTCAGTCCACGGACCGGCAGGGAGGAGAACACGCTCAAGGCCTGGGGTTGGAAGGATCACAGCAGCAGAGCAGAAGAAGAAGGATTTGAATTCTCTGCTTTTGGTAAAAAACTTTGTGTTGAGCTACTGCATTCTACATAGACAGTGACTGCAGCAGCCGCCTGTAGTAGTAAACGTGCTGTGGGCAGCCCTGTCGTTTAGCACTAACAACACTGGCCCTTGTTCTTGAAGCATGTGCCAACTCAACAGCGTGCGGGGCCTCCGATTCCCTCTTCCCTCTTCAACCACTCCCAGTGTTTGTGCCCAGTGAGTTCAGATTCAGTTTTCCTCAGTATTGTACAGACCCTCCTATTCCGCTATTCCTGGCTTAATGAGCAACCCAAGATGCAAAGAAAAGTCTCTGGAGAACAGTATGATTTAAAATGTCCCACCATCTTAAAAATTTATCACTGAAGCAACTCTGCTTGGATATATTTTTTAAAATGGAAATGAATAATTTAAGACTGTTTAAAATATATGAATGTAACTTTAAATTAATCAGGTTTTTGTGTACATTGCTTGGCAAATAACATATGTTAACAAAGCTTGCCTCTCCTTTCTTTTTTTTTTACCACAGAAGCAGCTTGAAAAGGCTTGAAATAACGTTTCCATAAAACAGAAGCATGCCCTTCATCCTGCCTCTAAACCCATGCGTTTCAAAGCAAACAGGCACCGTTAGCCGTACCAAGGGCAGATGAAAGAGATCTGTCTCAGCAGTTACCCAAGACAGAGGGAAGGGTGTTCCGTGAGGGCAAATACAGCCAGCCCTGCTGACTGTGACCCCGGCTGTCTCCTGGGGTGACTGCACAGCCCCTCTGCAGGCAATGCAGAGGCTGGTGGCAACTGGGAGAAGGAAGGGAGAGCAGGTGGATGCTGGAGTGGGTAGGTGTGGACAGTGGCCAGAATGGTCTCCATGGACTGCACATGTGAATGAGCCACTCGCTGCAGAATAGGCAGATTTGGAAATGAGCACAGTTTATTTATGTATAGTATTTGTGGCTTTTTCTAGGGAAGTGTACTGTATACTCTGCCCTAGGCAGTTGACAAAACATAGTTTAATGTCCGTGATAATGGATGATACCTTGATAAGAGATTGGTCAGCCAGAAGCCCAGCTTCTCAAGTTTGCTCTTGTTTGTATTTTAACAGTGTGCATATTCAGGCTGACTTGCCTGCCAAGGTCCATCAAGTACAGCCTCCTGCTTTCAAACTCCTCTACTACAACAGTTTCCCTTTCATGAAAAGAATTAAATACCCATTGAGTCAGAAAGCGTGTAGCTGACAGGGATGTGCAAAATTTAGACTGAACCTCCTGTTGTGTTTAATTTGGTGCAAGGACAGGATCTAAGGTCGTCTGTATCCGAGCGAATGCCATGCCTGTCAAGCCATAGAGTCTTCTCGTCCCTATCCTCTCCTAGAGTTGTCATTTGGGGTAGAACAAAGGAAGTTTATTCCAGTGTTTGTCAGAAGAGAAAGCAGCAGCTTACCTACTCTAGTTCTAACTCCTGTGGTCACAGAGATTTAAAAAAAAACTTGGCTAAAACCTTAAAATTGATTTAAGGTATAGAACCTTATAATTGATTTATCTTCATTGAAAACAATGAGGTGGCCTAGCTTTACCTCTTCATTTGCTTCATAAATCATTATGGATTTAAGCATGTTAACATTTACCATGCTTATATCTCTGTGCAGAGCTTGTACACTCTGCAGTATGTGAAGGTGACCATTGGTGGGAGCACCAGCAGGAGCTGGCGGGGAGGGCTGGCACTGCAGTGGTTCCTCTAAACATCTCATGGTTTTTCTGTGTGAGTGAAGAGCAGCAAGATGAAAATACAGTTTTATACTTTTGATAAATTGGTCTGTTTCTCCTCTCTTTGGATTAAGCAGTGAGATTGCAATGAATTCAGCTGCTCTCAGAGACCCCCATACTGAGAGGTGTCCGTTCCTTTTTATCCTAGCAACTCAAAGACGGGGTATTTTCATACAAATTTAAACTTAATCTTCCATCTGCCTGGTATTTGGACTCATTCTCATCATGGTTTTAAGGACATTGTTCAAGAACCTCCACATTTTGCACATTGCAACAGGTTTTGGAAACTAGGTAGAACACAGGATAGGAAACTGCTTGAATTATTGAGTACCATCTAGGATTAAAACCCCTAAATTTTATGGATTTGCCTATATTTGACAGTGATCATGTTTCTGCTCCTATAGTTAATTAAAGGTAACAACTAATTCTGGTAATTTATGAAGTGCTCTTATTTAGCTGCATATTTTTGATAGTATCTGATGAATTGAGGCTATTGGATCGGTTGAGTGCAAGAGTCGCTATAAATGACAATGTAGAAGAGATATTTCTGACGCTATCTGCATATATTCTGGTATTTAGATGAAAGCAAAAATGAGCTTATCTATAGATAAGGTCACTAGGTAGGAAATGATTAACTGTCAATCACGTGACTTGGTTAGTACTGGGACACCCAATCTTCTGTTACTGTTCACACAAGGTCTGACATATTATTGATTTATTTAGCATTTTGATATTAGCAAACACGCACGTCTAAATGAAGCTGTCCAAAATGTAAATGCAGAACACAAAGGCTTGTATAGATGACGTAGGACAGGCAAATGTTCTTGGCTAGCAAAGCATGCCTGACTGACGTTGCATATCTGAAATGAAACCATATGGTAGGAGTGTGGGTTTTTTGTTATAAATAAATAAATAAAACCCTTTCAGAACAAATATTTTCCAGTATCAAGCCAGAAGGAACATTTCCTGTAAAGCTGGTTAACTTGTATGGTGTGCCCTGCACTCTGAAAAACGCACAACTAATTCTTTGTATCAAACTGTGTTTGACAAGTGGAGCAGTAATATTTGGCATTATTTGATGATTTACCCATTTTAACATTAGAAGTTACAACTATTTATGGAACTTAAACAGTGAGCTGTCAGAAGACAAACATCCATCTGGGAGCGTAGTGGAAAAAACAAAATGATGCATTTAAAATATTATTTAATATGAATTAATTCTAAGCCAAGTGTGACAAACAACAATTGCCAACATCTCATCCTCTCTTGTAGCACTATAATCGCATCTGTTGTATTAGTATTTGTAATAACTATGCTTGTGATAAACGATCACATCAAATTTTAATAGCTTTCCTAATGTTCACAAGAATGATTGCATAATGAGGTTACCTTCTTTTAAATTTATTGTGCGAAAAATGTTGCGTGCAGTGTACCGACAAAAGTCAGCTTCCTATCACAAGAACAACTTCCACAACAACTGCTTTGCAGCAATAACAGAATAGTGGAGCAGCAAGCAGGAGAAAAAAAGATTCCGAGAAAATTCTCCTTTTTGAAGGAGGTAGGGACTGTGAGTGTGATGCGTTCTAGTGTGCTTCAGAGGCAGTAGCTTATAGCTTTTTACTACAACTCAGTTGACATGGTATATGTCAAAAGCAAAGTAAAAGACAATAGCAAAACCAAATCAGGAGAATAACGATATAAGTAATGACCCCTGATGATCTGTATACTCAAATCACTGCTTCTTACACTGTCAGAAACTTTTTTGCGCTATACATACTGTCTAGACAATTAATGCCTCCATTTTTAAAATGATATCATACCTAAAATATATCACAGGACCAAAATATCTACAAGAAGTTATTTGAACTTAGTAAGTTATTTTACGTATCTTTAACAAAAGTAGTGAAAGATTCTTTTCTGCAAAGCGAGGTTCTACCTGCACTGGGCACAGAGGTAGGGATTGCACAGGGTACATCAGAGTGCACTGATGGCTTAAGAGAATGTGGCTGTCACCATATGCTGTCTGGTCTCACCTTCGTGTGCATTGTACTTCCAAATAATACAGGATTCACCTATTCTGTATGTTGTTTGATTTTTTTGTAACGTACAAAATTTACAACCACATTCCCTAAGCTTTTCAAACTTAATTCTTTGTGGGCAACTTTAGCCCTTGTCAGATAATCCGACTCTCTGATAATCCGAAAGATGGCCCATTAGGACGTATCTTGTAGCCAGGCTGGTGGCTAGGATGAGAATTTACCTAGCACATTTTCCTACCTAGCAGTGCACGCTGCTTCAGAGGATCTTGTGTTGCCATTAGTGCAGAGAAAAAGATCAGGGATAGCTGTGTGTACTCAGTGGGTCAGATTCTGATATCTGTTACAACAGTTTATATCCAGTTCTTTATACTGGTCTAAAAGAGATCACAATCTGGTGTCTTAATCTATGCTATGCAGGATTAGGAGAAACTGAATTACCCAGTAACTTGGGTCCTACTATCTTTGTCGCAGAGAATCTGTACAAATGCTGTGTTTATAGTCTAGCAATTCAGTCGTGTGTTGTTTAGGGGCTGCAGTAATACTATAACAAAGTGTAAGAGCAAAGATCAATAGCTGATGCTTGAACCCTGAGATGTACCCGCTAGTACGTTTGGATGAATTCTGGAAATACTTGCTTCTTTTTCAAACTAGCAGTTGGGTTGAAAAAGAAGTGCTCGGGTAGAAAGAAAAGGAGTTTTCTCCTGGGTTTTCTGGGCTTCTGAAGCATATGGTAAAATGCTGGGAAAAAGTCAATGTTACATCTTTCTGTCATAGCTCAAATGTAATATCTAAATACAACATAAAATATAAGACTATATTTATGATACAGATTCTTCAAGCATATACTTAGTTCAGGACATTAAAATGTTGTGAAAACTGTTAAGGCAGGACTAATTTAGAGGCTACACTGAAGCAAGGAGGCAACCTGCAATGATTGAAGGACTGCACAGCAGGAATTGATGGTAGGGAATACCAAGGCATGCCTGTAAGCTGCTTGTGGTGGGCCCAGGCCTGCCTTTTCCATGGCTGTGGGTCTGCCATCCAGCTGTTGTCCAGAGGCACTGCAACACACTGCACCAAACCTGTGCCCTGGCAGTTGAGCAAATTAAGGAGGCATATAAATTATCAAGCTGTGATTAAATCCATTCAGCTCCTAATACGTTAGGGGACAAAAGTCCCCTCAATCTTTCCTTAGAGTTTGATTTGTTAATGTGTGTGTGCACATGCAAATTGCAGACACACATGGCTTTCGCACTCATGTATATAATATGTTATAGTAAATTGCATAGCCTGCTGGTGTGTTTATCATCAATTTCCCTGAGGCCCCACTTATTTCTTAAGGACTTATTTTGACTTTCCAAATCACTGAACTGCTCTGACTAACCAACCTTTATTTAAATTAACCTGACAGATGTGAAAATTTCTTCCCTTTTGCAGCCCCAACCCAACTCAGTTCTGCAGCAGCAACTTCTTCATACATTTTAAATGCTACGAAAAAACACTGGTATCTTAGAATAGGGCAGGCTGGCAAACCTGATGTTCTCAGGGCGATCCCTCTAGCATGCCCATACTGAGCCAAGTAAAAGATGTGCTTTGGCTGGACTTGGCTCTTTCATCTCAGCTCCAGACTGGCACATGGAGGGCCAGGACAGGAGTATTCTCTGTAGCCCAACACATCGGCAAGCAGCCTGGGCTGCCAGTTATGGGACACCATAGAGTAATTTGCAATTCCTGGTCCTGCTGCTCTAGCTGGTGGGGGGAGTGCAGAGATACCCCAAGGCTGGGATTGCTTTTCAGGTGGGGAGGTCAGATGGAAAGGGACCAGATGCACTGGGGGGAACAGTGGAGGCTTAGAAAAAAGAAGCTATTGCTGTGGGAGATCTAGGAAGGAGAGGAAGGCACATGGAAATTATCTGAAGCGGGGAAGCAGTGGCCTGGTATCAAGAGGTTGAAATCTTTAGTGGCTTACATGCTCATTTGATGTGTGTGTCCCTGTGGCAGGGCGTGCCACGGAGGAGAGCAGCGTTCTGTTGCTACAAGCCAAGGAAGTGCCTACTTTTTTTTTTTTTTTTTTTTTTTTTTTTTTTTTTAGCTCAATGATGCCAAAAATCCCAGAATTAAACGCTATTGCATTACCTATCAACTGGCTTCTTATTAAAATTTCACGTGCTGCCTGTAGAGTAACGTGTTGAAGTCACCAGGAGAGTGTGCCCGTGGTGAGCCCAGCACTCCAACCTCTCGCTACGGGAGGGAGCATTGGCACCGCTTGAGCCTCCCTCGCCGAGCTGGCCAGCGGGCAGCACCTGTGTTGTGCTGCCAGCTTTCCCTGCAGCGTCTGGGCTGGGGAATCTACAGGTGAGCTAATTATTTTGGTGACAGTTGGGAGTGCTGGCCCTGTGCCAGGTGGCACCAGCTCTGTTTTCTTTGGGAAAGGATGTGAAATGATTGATCAGCACTGAAAGCATTTGTGTACACTTCAGGATTGCTTGTTACTTTGTTCTGTATTTTTGGGACTGCAGTCCTGTTAATTGAGCAACCTCATGCTTGTTTATACATGAATCTAGAGTGCCTAAAGAAAATAATACTTCTGCTTTGGCATCCTCCACAGATGGACTGAGGGAGGTTTGTGATGCACAAGCATTAGGACAAAAATCAAGAAGAGAAAACATGCTGTCAGCAGTATTGTCAGTCATTTGATAAGGATTTTACATAGCTGGCTATCCCTGTTGAGTTTTTCAGTGTCCTAAGCTTGGACTGACCCTCAAGTCTTCAACCTCGAAATGCAAGGAAATTGTCTTTGGTGGGAGCAAAGGCTCATATGTGAGTAGCTTTCAACAAGGAGAATAAGAGTCAAATCTCTAACACCAGCACTGTTACTAGCAACAACGCCACTTGTTCAGCAGAATATACACCTGATTTCAGCTGAAAACAAAAAAGGAAATGTTCACTTTTC
>NW_009259237.1:3335897-3349110 GCF_000687185.1 Egretta garzetta
CTCCTCCTCTTCCCCGCCCCCCCGCTAATTTTTTAAAAACTGCTGGATCACTTATTTTGAAATTAAAACAGAAAAAAATCACCCTGACTAGACATTCCCAGCATGAAAAAATTTAAAGAATAGGTTCTAAGTTTAGCAGCTGAAGTACAAGATCTTATAAGGCAGTGCTGAGTAACTGCAGTGACATGGTTCTCTTCTTTACTTATTCCTCAGTTTCAGGGAAGACCAGGTGCCAAAAATTCTCTTCATGCAAAATAATCTGGTTATCATAAATAACCTGGTTCAAGATGGAGAATTTGTGGACCTAGTTGCTTTATCTACCTATATAGTTCAAGAAAAATTTGTGTAATCAGAAAATAGTTTAAAAAAAAAACTTAAAAAAAGAGAAAGAAAAAGTCATGGGGTTCTTGGTACTATTTTTGCTTTCCCACAGATTTTTGGTATAAAATGACCAAATGACTGAGTATTGCTTCCTTCACTGGTAACATGGGGACACTCACAGCCTGTTTGGAGGCTTCAGTCATATTTGCAAAGCACTTTGAGACTCTCAGATTGAAAGTGCTGTTAGCACCTTATACTGATATTAATTATTAGATCATAATTGGGCTCTGTGGATGCTCACAGCTGGCACCTGCAAATCCAGGGATTTTGGATGACTAGCCCCTCAAATAAAGCTTGCTTGACAGAACAGGAAGTTTTAAAGTTGATTATTTGGCAAGGGTGGGCTTCGGCGATATGTTCATTCACTGAGAACAGGTTTTTGCTCAGTGGATTTAGAGTAAAACTTCCAAAAGATTCTAGAGATTTGGGATATGGCTATGTAACTGGGGTAGATACACACAAGTCCCTCAGTATACTCCAAAACCATACTGATGTGAGAGACCTTTTTCTTTTTATTAGTGCAGTACTGCCCTGAGCTGATCAGTTTTAACAGGTCTGTCTGTAACCATCATGTAGATAAATCTGTAAGGTCTGTGTTCCGTTGAAGCCAAATGAATTTAAATACATAACGCATTTTTTAAAAGCATTCTCCTTTTTAATTTTTTTTTATGAGTAAGTGCTAAAGATTTTCTACTTTCAAAAATGTGGAGAAATCTGAACGTTGGATTGTGCTTCTTGTATTAGGTATTGTTGTATTGGTGTTAGACAAGGAGGAAAATTATACAATGGAGATGTATTTTTAAAAGGAAGGTTTTATGTGGATGCATAAAAATATGTTTCAGTGTTTCAATGTGTCTCGTGAGTTTTAATGCAATTGTTAAAAAAAATCAGCCTTTTACAACTTTTATTTTTGTTTCTAGCTGCATATTGCATTAAACAAGAGAGTAATTGATGAGTTCCAGCGGGTACCCCGTGCCTTAGGTTCTTCCTGTGCAAGCTGGGGAGAAATATTTATTTTGCATATCCTGCAGAAGCTTAATTCATTTATATTTGGAGGGTGTTTTCAGCTCTTTGGATAGAAGGACAAATATTCATATTTCAAGCTCATATTGAAGACAGGATGCTTTTTGAAATCTTTTTTCTCTGTAATTTGTGATCTGTTGAAAAACACTTTTCTCCTAAGCAGACGGACAGAAGCTAATGCATCTGTGCTATTGTAGCCCGTCAGTGGGAGCTAAGGTTGATCAGCAGCTCATATGGTGAGAACCAACATTTTGCATCTGTAGCACAGTAAGGATATTGAATAAATACTTTGTAGAGAGATATGAAATGTTAATGGTTGCCACTCAAAGTCTGCAGTAATTTGTATTGGTAGGAATGTTTTGCAGTTCGATTTGGTGGAAGTCGTCCTAATGGACAGAAATTTAAACAGAATTGTGCAAGGAACTGTTATGCAGATTTCTCCCGTTTGTTTTTTCTTTTTGAAACTGCCCCCTGAGCAACTTTCTGACACCAGAGCCTTCTAACATCTCTAAATGTTGCTGACTGAGAAAACAAACAACACTGTCACATTTGGAAAGTCAAAGCAGAAAAGTGTCTCATTTGTAGAGCGATTCATTTCGATTTTCATCTTGCTACTGTCACTGAGGATACATGAACAACAGCAGTTGGTATTATCAGGAGACCTAAGCAGACCTGTTTCGTTGGCTGACTTGACAGCTGTTCCATGAAAGAGATTCATGCTCACGAAATCAAAAAAGTATGAAGACCAGATTTTCTTTTTAACCCTTTCTTGGCTCACTGTACCTGGGTTATGCTTTAATAAAAAATGAAAGGGAAAGATTAGGTTGCTGTGGAAAACAGCAGAGGGATTTAGTTTAGCAGACTAGCCTGTGTTTCCTATGTAGCACTCCTCAAAGCAGTGTCTCTGACCTTGTTTGGATCAGCAGAGTCATTTGGGGAAATTAAACGCAGTGGCCTAATGCCCCTGTCACCGCAAACAGCACATAGCAGGGAAGAGGTTTACATTATTCTTCTAATGCTCAATTTCTCAGGCAACCTGGATCTTTTTGTCAGGCAGCTTCTTTTTCCTTTAAATCAGCAAATATGCAAATATTTAAATGTCTTTAAAACTATAATTCTGTTTAGTTTTCTCCTTGCTGGTTTTGAAAGAAATGTACTATTAGCAGATACTATTGCCAGGCAGTTGAGTTTTCTAAACTATAAGGATCTATTAGAGTGGGTTTAACTTGGCTGTTTTGAGATTTATTTCCTAATACAGCATTTGTCTGCATGTTGACCCCTTGATACCAATGTGATTTATGCAGTAGGAGAGTTTGTCTCACAGTTATTTAGATGAGAGAACTTTAATATCCGTTTTTTTAATACAAGTGGTACTGATTGCGCCGTGCTAGCATGCATTGGTGACACCGTTTCATTTAGCTCCTGCTGCAAAACCCCGCAAGTTTATCATACATTACATGAGGTGGTGGTGTTGGGAATTGTTACGAGTCAATGGGAAATAAAAGACTGTGGAAATTAATCTCCAGGAGAAAGTCAAACTTGATATAAAGCTGTGCTCCATCGTGAATATCTACGCCTCGCCAATTACACTTAGAAGGATGCCAGATTTCCGTGAGTGTTTAGTTAGGGCTGTGGAGTTTGGTTCAGACTGCATTGAAGACAAAATGTAAAATAACTGCAATGCATGAATGAAACTAGGGCAGTTCCTTCCAGTTAGCCCAGCCAGCATTCCTGGGTATCTCTTTTTTCCCCAGTCTTTTGGAAGGTGCTGTCCCCTTGCTGAGAGGCTGTGGGGCCATGCTGTGGTCAGGCACAGGTGTGGTGAGGTAACTGGTTTGGTGTACGGTCATTTCCCCGTGGTTATGATTAGTCATTTTAAATTAATCACCCATTTATCTGAGACCAGTGTCTTGGATTGCCTCTATATAAATCTAATTTAATTATTTCATTAATTATAGATACTCTCTTAAAGCTGTGACATTGAAGTTTAGGAAAGCTCTTTGGAGATCATACTCAAGAGATTTTCTTGGATCTTTTGGATTTTCCTGCGCTGGGGCATGTGTTAACTATGGCATTTGCCTTCACAGTCGGATATGAAAACAAGCTTTAGTGTACTTTTTCTACAAGATGCATGTGAGCACAGGCTTTGCAGTGCAGCGATGAGATCCATCTGTCTAGCATAGAAAAGCAGAGAATCGCTTTACTCCTTGAGTATTATCACTAAAAGCTATGGACAGGACCGCCCTTGTTAGCCAGTGCTGTTTCCATTAGTGTGTGTTCACTGAACAAGTCTATTAAATATGTATTAAACACCTTTCGGGACAATATATGCATGTGCATATGCTTGCAGGGAGGCACGATGATACTCGTTTGCAATGATGCTCATCAGTCCTGAATTCATCGCTCACGAGCCACTGGAGCCATGGTAAATTCTGCCCCTTTTTCAGAGGACATTTTCTGTGTCTTGTATAGCTACTCCCAAACCCATACTCAAACAGAAGAGCTCAAACTGATTGAATTACTCAAGGTGTCTAATACAGTACTCAGCTATGTCATACTTCCACTGCTGTCAGGAGAAAAGAGAGGAAAGAAATGACAAAGAGCTCTTCTTTCAGACGGGGCTCTGACGCTTTCTTACCCATTCACAACAATGGAACCTGATTTTTGCAATTAGCTGAAGGCAGCAGCCGGGAGTATTTTTACAGTAGATGAGTATAAGCAAGAGTCCTCATCTTTTATCGTTCATTACCGAGCAAGCACACTGTACAAGTAGTTGCTTCTCATTACGAGCCTTATCCTGAAAATTGTTGCTGAGCACCTGGAACCTTTTGTTTATTAGGTTGTTTAGGACATGCAGTGACTTTTGACAGCGAATGGATGTGTTCGGATGCAGTGTCATATTATCTTATTATCTGCTGTATAAGACCTAACAATGAGGTTGAAATATGAGGGATGCGGAAAGGGAGGGAAACAAAACTGCTGGTTGCTGTTAGAAATCTGTCTTTTCAAAGTAAGCCTCAGCTTAGTTTTCCAGAGCTGCTGGTACTTACAGAAATCATTCACCTAACTTTTTTTTAAGCATGTAAGCAAAACTAATTACTTCAAGCTTAGCATGCATGGAAGTATTTTGCTAGATTCAGACCTGCAGTCAGCCGTTATCAACTTTAATTACCAAATGCTGTTTTTTTAAATCTAGGTTTAAGTGCTCATCCCCGTTTTTTCAGCCCAAAGACTCCTGAGACAGTTGATACCCTGGCTGACCAAATACCCCTAACAAGTTTTTCACAACCTGGGAATTACAGCAGAGGGAAGTGACAGTCTCGCTGTACTTGTATTGCAGCACATTCTCCATTTTCCAGGGAGCGTTGTCTTTTTTGTCATTTAAATGCAGGCAGGACTATGGGTTTCAAGTGCTTCACTGTGAAGATCAGCCCATGTGTGCACACACCCCACCCAGATACGTGCACAGGAATTGGCACAGTCCTTGGTTTACACATTTGGTAGAAGAAGGGCTTAATTGTCTTACTGAGATTGTAATGTTTGGTAGCAATGGAGTCTAGATGTTTTAAACAACGCTGTCTCTTCCAACTCCTTTTTAATGAATAAATTATGAGTTAATTAATTATGTGATTTTATCCCATTTCCTCTTAAAAGCAGTCCTGCTGAGATTTTAGCATGTGGTTACAGTGAAGTCTAGGTGTTTTAAACAAAGCCACCTCTTCCAACTCCTTGCTTTTTTATTAATGAATTATGAACCAAATAATTACATTTTTCAAATCCTCCCTGCAAACTACTGTGCCAAGTCAGTTGTATAAACACTTTGTCATATGCTTCTTATATTCTGTATAGATAGTTTGATACTGAGCCTCTGAATTTTTGTAATCTATTATAGAATGATTATAGAATTATTATTAGGAAACAGTGCAGATCTGGGTCTCTTTCCTTGAGAATATGATTCGCTCAGGAAGAGCTTTCATATTATTTGATTTGCATACTGTGAATTAAGATTCTAAATTCCTTTTATACCTGTTTTCTAGTATTTGTTGTGTCGCATAATGGCTGCAGACATAAGACATCCATCTATTTTTTCTGCTAAAATATATTAATTTTAAAACTTTAGGCATCATATACCATGTAATGTGGTGAACATAAGTATGTATCTGTAAGCAGGCACTGAAGAAAGAAAAATAAAACACCCTGAAATTGGCTGGAAACAAATTGCAAAAGCTGAATAAGCAATACTTCATTAGCATTTCTGTAAAATATGTATCTAACCTCTACTATATATAACAATCCCTACAATGTTAACACCTGTATGATCCACCACTTTGATTTTCCTACAGTGAAATAAAGCTGTTTTGTGGAATGCATGAATTAGAAATTATTTGTTTTCTGAATCTTTTTTTCTCATCCCTTGTCTTTTAGTACTGTTTAAACACAATCAGTTGAAATATGTGCTGTAGTCTCTGGTTTAGTGGTGATGCAAATCTGCTCTGTATGAAGCAGAGAGTAACCAGTGCAAGTATTTCTCATTCCAGTACTCTAGCAGCCAGTGGGGAGGGCTGCCAGCTGGTCCTGACCTCTGCCTAAGGACGAAAATTCCAGCCATATTGCTTTGGAGTGGTTTATCAGGATCAGATGCTTTGACAGCAGAGTCTGTAGATGTAGGGATGAAACGGTGGGAGCGAAGGTAAGCTGTGGAGGTGACGGAGCGTCCCCGCAGCCCTGCTTGCAGGCACGGACGTACAGTCTGGTTGCTTTGGTGCAGGGAATGAGCAAGGAGACGAGCAACAAGGAACAAGCAACTGCGCAAGTGCTGTTGTCGAACGGGAGGGGTTTGCTCTGGCTCAGTATTTGCACTGCCCGGAAAGTTCCCTCTTCTCAGTGATGGCAACTGCAGAACAGTAGGACTGGGCAGAAATTATATGTTAGCAAAATCGTGAAACCTCTCTCCACCGTTCTTTTGTTTCTGTTTTGAAGGTGAATATGAGAATTTGCCTCCTGTATTCTCAGAAAGTTGGAATCTTCTCTTTTTTTTTTTTTTTTTTTTTTTTCCAGAGTGTAATGCAGTTAGTTGGGGAGGTCAAGCTAGCTAAATGAATCAAACCATTATTTCAGAAGGGTTGGTTCCTGAAGGTGAAGCCTGGGAGGTTGAGAGCCTGCAATGCACCTCCAGTGACATTGTTATTTCCCTTGGTTTTGGAGAGAATGCCTAACATATTCAGAAACTGTAACATTAATGCTTGCTCATGGTTTCAACTACTACTATTCTCACATTCTGTATTGAACAGGAAGGGGGGAAATAATAAAATTAATTTATCCCTTAATACCTGCATGCACTGTGCTAAATTAGCCAAAATGCAAACGTTCTGCTTTCAAGGGGTAGAAAAATGAGATAGTGAATATGTTGGCAGGGGAGTATATGCAGCTAACACATTATAGATCTTGTTGAGCCCTTTACTATGTTACGAAAAAGCAGCAAAGGTTTCAGTTGGGGACCACTGATCTTTCAAGCATATAAAATTTGACATAAATCCATTTCCAAACTGATATTCTAATATATTCCTATAGAAAGCCTGTGCATTTTCAAAAAGTAGGACAAAGCAATAGAATATATTAGTCACTTGGTTATTAAATGTGATTCTTGCCTGTAAATCCAGAACATTGATATTTAACTATGTTTGATCATTATAAATTTCTGTATCCTTAAACTAATGCTAAAAATAGAAGTGCATACTGAAAAGCTGAGAATATGCTTTAGTAGCTCAAAAAAAAATCACAAAATACTCTGTGCTTTGTTATAGTGGTCTCAGTTCTATGTGTTTAACAGCTGAATTGCAAGTTACTGTTAAAGCTTGTAGGATAACAGGGTAATAAATAGAGAGCAGGTGGGAAAAGACATCCTGCGTCTGATGATTACATGTGTTACAGTAGCAGTTCAGAGATTACTTTAATAATGGACAAGGCTGCAGCCTGCTGAGCAGATGTATGACAATACGTCCTTGACCATGCACAGAACATGCCTAAGCATCTTGCTGCAGTTTTGAGCTTCACACAAGGACAGTTGGTTGCTAAAAATAACTTAAGAGATAACAAACTAAAATATTAATATGTTGTGGGATGCGATGATTCTGTGCACACTGAACAGCACTGCCATGCAAATGATAAATTTCCAGAAGGAGAAGAGAAAATTAATTCTCATATTGCCATGTTGAAATGGCTTAAATATGCACCGAAGCTATTTTCGGTGACCAGACAATTGCATCCTGTATGGCTTTCTGAATGTGAGCTGACAGCCTGCTACAGGAAAGTGCAATGCAATCATTTTTGGGCTTGAGCCAGGCATATCAATCGAATCATGGCTCCTCCATAGCAGCTCAGTGAAAGAAATGTAGAATGAGCATGTCATTTTATATTGAACAGAAGGCTAAGAGTTTAATGACTGTTTGGGGACCTCAGGCAAGACTTCCATCAACGTAGTTAGCCACTGTTGTTTTCAAAGGAGCCATGAAGTAAACACTAAAGCTGTAAGAATTTACTATGTGTCCCTTGGCCCATGTGAAGGCTGGCAGCATGCCTACGTGCTGTTTGTTAAATACAGCAGAAAGCCTTTCTTTTATACCACTTGTGACATTTATGAAAATTAGGGTCCCTAGTTAAATTAATTATAGGTTTTTAGAAGGTCTCCTAATGCTACTGATAGACCTTCTACATTACTGGTACTTACATCTTCTATCCAAACTTTTAAGTCAGAGTGGCATTGCTGTGATGTGATAAAAAGTGGGAGGGATTTCTTCCTTGGGCCTTGAGCACGTAGACCAGGACACTGTTGAGCTCATCTAGTATTTCAAATTGCATTTGTGCAAGGATTTAACTGCTCAAACAAAACAAACAAACAAAATCATTCGATATTATAATCCATGTTGCATTTGGAATTGCTCATTGATCGAGAGGTCTGGGTAGCAAGGATTGCGCTTCTGAAATGAAAAAGCTATGGCATCCTTGAGGTTCATGGTACCAGCTCAAAGCAGCCCATGAACTGTGCCAGGTGTTCCTTTTAGACAGGCACAGAGGTGTTAACTTAGAGCAAGAACAAATAAAACCCACGAAGAGGATTATTTTCATCCTTTTAAATTTGGGGGGGGGGGGGGGGACAGGTTTCTATTTAGTTGACAAATAAGCTATCCTTCAGCTAATTTCCTGTATGATAGCAATGATTCCTCTTCTAAATAGATCTACACTTTATTTAGCAAAGTACAGGCAGTACAAATGCTTAACATGAACAGCTCTACTGGTTTATTACTCTTTCAGCACAAGTGCAATGCTGTCTGCAAAACAATACCTTGTGTAGAAGACTTAATTAACCAAAGAAATCAAGCAGGTAACTAGGTCCTTAGCTTCTAGCAAGGACTTCTTTGAAAGATTTACAGTATCTGAAGATCTGATCCTATTATCTGTAATATGTCAGGTAAATTATAAACTAAATCTTCCAATATATGTTCAAATGGGAATGCCTGCTCCACTGAACAGCAGCCCAAAATACGTTCTTGTGTAAACAACTGTATGAAAAAGGCAGCTGGCTAACGGGGTGTGCGACTGAGCAAGGGTGGGCATGGCCGCGTATGAGGAAAGCAGTAGTTGCAGTGCTGTGTGCCTCGCCAGCTGGGCAGGAATCTTGCATTTCTTAATGAAAACTGAGTTCAAACCATTTCTTTCCTTGACGTACCCTCCCAGTAAAAGGTTAAATAATTACTGTTCTAGATGAGTGTCAGCAGTACAACTTCAGACCTGAGTCAATGCTACTGCTAAAGGGTTTTGGACTCTCCTTTTGCCTGTGTATTTTGCTGGTTTCTGCGGATTAAGCAGATGCATACCACATGCATCCTGTACCTCCAGCTCTGAACTTGAGGTGAATTCCATCTTCCAACTGCTCTGCCTAGCTATCTTTAGGTGGACATGGTGGCATTCAACAGCGGCATAAACATTTTGAACTGACTCGCTTCAGGTAACATTTTTTTTATTATTATTTGGGCACTTAATAGCAGAACAAATGTAATTATTCACCGTCTTTATCTCCAATAGCCTTTTGCAAAGCTTGGAGATAGGAAAATCCTGAAATGTTTTTTTCTTGCATTGTTTAACAACTCCGGGCTTGATCCTATAAGCTGTAGGTAGTGAAAAAGCACAGCTAAGCCACTGGTAGGATTAAGGAGCGTGCTGTATTTATCTCAAAGAGCAGTAGTAAAAAGTTGACATTAAAGTCTGGTGTGCTACTGGAGTCTGGGGATATTGCTGCCTGCCTAAGTCATCGTGAGCCACTGGGCTGTCGCTGGAGGGACAGAATTTCACCACAGCTGCTACTGGCATCACTGTAGTCGGGCCTCCTGACAGGCTGGGTTCCCGCTTTCCCTTGAAGTCCAATCCTTGCTCCTCGACAAACCAAGTTTTTTAGGCAGCAGCAGGGGAATCTCAAATCTGTAAGGACTGATCCAATCTGTGCATCCTTCCTGCATCTGTTGCTGCCCCTTTCCCTGGCGGGCCCACTAAATCTGACATTCCCGCTCGCCAGCTCCCTGCACTGTGCTCAAAGCCTGAGCAAACTGTGTTCCACAGCAGAGCTCAAGTTGGCCTCAGGGGAAGGTGGTTTTAATAATAACAACAACAACAATAATAATCCTCATTGTCATATTTTAAACATGATTTTAAAAAATTGTTTAAAAGGATGAGGTTTTTTCCAGATCCCTTGCTCCTGCAATCAGGTGATTAGTAGTAGTTCTTATTTTATTTTTCATTAAATAAGTGGTCTGCCCTCATATTCACAGAAAAATATTACAGCTGACTATAGAAAAAAACCCTCTGCTATGTTAAGATTAACCAAATAAATACAAAAGAATTAAAAAATCTTGTAAATTGATACAGTGAGTTCCAATAGCCTTCAAAATGTTGATACTGTAGGTTCTTTATATCTTCAGCCAGAATTTTTAAATGAAAACACTGAATTAAAAAGAGCTTTAGAAGATTAGAAGCTGAAATATACACCAATACCACAAAAGAAAGAGAAAAAACTTTTGCAATGAGGGAGGAAGGGAGAAGTGTAGGTATTGTTTCTTTGCTTCAGTTTCTCACGATCCTGAGCCTGTTTACACAGAGATGCTTTTCTGTCCTTGTTGTATCACTCTGTAGTGTATTAAACATAAGGCAATGATTAACATTGTGGCACTGATTTCCACAATAGATGCATGATTAAGGTGTAGCATGTATGACTCTGTTTCCAAAATCAGTGAATGCTTCAGGCAAAGTCTTTCCAAAAAGATCCCTGCAATCTGGTGCTAGGTAATCATAGATGTGCTGTGGATAAAGCACTTAGAAGGTATGGAAATCGTTCTGAAACCATATGAAATAGACCTCACAGATCCCCCAACGTCACGTCTTTGTTGGATAAGAAAACGCAGGAGGCTGACAGGCAATAACCTCCCAAGCAGCTCCTGGTGGGTTGATGCTTTATGGGTGATGTTGGAATCGCTCATCTAGAGGATATGCAGCAGACTTGTCAGCAGCAGGTAGTGGGGAGCTCCCAGCCCCAGGTGCTTTTGGCAAAGGGTTAAGAAAAAATGTTATGACGGCAACAGAGCATGTGTCAGAAACTTCATTGCTCTTCCATAAATGAAAGTGAGTGCTGCTGAAAATAGATGGTACTCTCAGGTATCAGTGCAATGTAGTTTTCATGCACATTTAATCTGGCCATCTTTCATTAAAACCTAGTGCTAAACTGCATTTACTGAATACATCTGTTCAGGCTGTGGGCCGCTTGGAAATGAGTAAACCCTCGATGGGACAGGAAATCATGTGCAGTGATGCCTGGTTAGAGCATCTGAGAGAGGCAGTGGACTAAATTATGTCCTAATGTACAGCAGCGTGGTTCCACTGAAGTCACAGATTTAATGTATTTGGTAAAATTTGCCTTTCTGTTTTAAATTTTTTTTGCAGCTATACAGGTATTGCAAAACTAAATGGGCTTGGGAACAAAACCTGAACGATGCTGTAGAGTAGTTATTATCAACCCATCAATGCCATCATGGAATTTGAGAGGATTGAGAATCCCATGTGGAGAGAACCCAGGCTTCATAAATTTAGGGAATGGCTTTTCAATTCTTTACATTTATGTATACCTTCTATTGACTTTGTTAAATCCAGGGAAGTAACAAAAATGTCTGTTCCTTAAATAAAACCTGTAAGGAATGTCTGAAGATTCCAGGCTGTTCTATGAAAAAAAATGACATTATGTGAGTCTTATTTTTGGTTAGATTAACACCCCTCTATACTTCCTAGCAATTTACATTGACTTTCCCAGGGTATAAATTATAGTGGAAAAGCATAAATGAGAATCAGACTCCATGACGTTAAGCAAACTAAAGCTTTGTTAAACGATACATTTCTGTTACGCTTGAACGCCTCCTTTCTCTTTTTCATTTTATTCTGAAGAACACACCCAAGAAGGCACAGGTAGAGAGCATTTTATGCAACCTGGGTGGGATTTTCCTGCTTGCTTCTCCTCCAAAGGCATTTCTCTTTCTTGAGAAAACTGCTACTTCACATACATTTTAATTTCATGGATATCCAAAAGAAGCACTTATATTACAAACTGTAATCTAAGGAATGAATGAAACATGCTGCTCTGGCCTATCACTCATGCAGTTCCTGAAAATCAAGAGAAGTGGCAATAATATTAAAAAATCAATTTTGATTAAAACAACATAGCTGTACGTTGGCTGATCCAACTTCAAGCTTTGGAAACCTGAAAGTTGATAAAGCCCAATGTTTAGAAGTTTAATCTCTTTCTGGAAACCAATTTCAGGTGTTTTCAGTGAAAGAAATAATGTATTTTTAAGTAAGTATTCAATTACAATAATGTAGCAAAAAGATAAATATATAGGGTAACTAGCATTAAAACAACTGGAAGCATATTTTCAGTGCTAAATTTATGCTTTTAAAAGCGTGTATATAGTGTGATATGTACTGTCTCAGATGTCATTTTCATTCTTTGATTCTTTTTATATTAGATTAATAAAACTGTGTGATTTGGGAGGCATAAAAGAACATACAGCTTCATTTCAGAACAGAATAATCCATGTACTCACTGCAGTGTTTTATCTCTAAAACCTCTGGGAAGTGACTGAGTTGCCAGATAATAAGTAGTAGAGACTGTGGCATTTTAAGATGCTGCTACCCTTTATTCATTTGGTTTTGTTTGCGTCAGGCGTTTCCATGTTAAATCAGTAATCTCTGCACCTATAATCGTGGCTTAAATTAAGGCAAGTTTAAATTTAACCCCCAGGCATAGAATCATAGAATGTTTTGGGTTGGAAGGGACCCCTAGAGGTCATCTAGTCCAACCCCCCCGCAGGAGCAGGGACACCGCTAAACTAGATCAGGCTGCTCAGAGCCCCGTCCAACCTGGCCTTGAATGCTTCCAGGGATGGGGCCTCCACTACCTCTCTGGGCAACCTGTTCCAGTGTTTCACCACCCTCATTGTAAAGAACTTCTTCCTTATATCTAGTCTAAACCTACCCTGGTTTAGTTTAAAACCATTACCCCTTGTCTTGTCACTGCTGGCCCTACTAAGAAGATTTTCCCCATCTTTCCTATAGGCCCCCTTTAGGTACTGAAAGGCCACAATCAGGTCTCCCCGCAGCCTTCTCTTCTCCAGGCTGAACAAGCCCAACTCCCTCAGCCTGTCCTCATAGGAGAGGTGCTCCAGCCCTCGGATCATTTTTGTAGCCCTCCTCTGGACCCGCTCCAACACTTCCA
>NW_009259237.1:3352332-3373999 GCF_000687185.1 Egretta garzetta
TGTCCAGCTTTTCATCCACCAGCACCCCTAAGTCCCTCTTGGCAGGGCTGCCCTCGATCCTTTCTTCCGCCAGCCTGTACTGATACTGAGGGTTACCCCGACTCAGGTGCAGGACCTTGCACTTGGCCTTGTTGAACCTCATGATGTTCACACAGGCCCACCTCTCCAGCCTGTCCAGGTCTCTCTGGATGACGTCCCTGGGCTGACTCTAGACTGCCATTGCTTTAGTTTTGTTGCATGATTCTTTTGCAACCAGGAACTGGGCTGGTTCAACCAGCTAACCTTGGTGAAAAATTGATATATCTAGGAGGGGAAGCAGCTGGAGGAACTGAGTTGAACTTGTTATGACACAGGTAAAAAAAGTTATTTTTTATTTGTAACAGTTCTGTAAACAACTGTCTGACTTTGCATTGAAAATTAAAATTCATGAATTTTTTTTGGCCAGCCAAAATGTGGGAACAGTGATCTCTCATAGAGAGGCAGAAGCATGGATCTCATTGGGGTTAACTTCCTAAACTGAATTCCACTCTTCGCCTCAGATCTATTCTTACAAAGTGTGCCATTTTCACAAAAGTACATTCAAAATATTTGGTCACTAACAAGCAATCACGGGATTACAAGGTAGAACCAAAGACTTCTGATTTTTTTTTCTTATTTTTTAAATTGTACTAGCCTACATATATGTTTCCCCTCCAATTTGTCTACCATGTTATGTAAACTTGCCTCTATGGCCATTTCTACAGTTAGAGTTCTTCAGAATTATTCAATTAGGTTCTGAATGCCCATATCAATAAGCAACCCTGCTTTTATCCCCATGCAGTGTTACTTGAGTCCTTAGTACTTGAAAGAGCCCTATGCACGTGATTCCACAGTACTGTGTACCATTTTCATAAATGGAGTTTGCTAAATAAGAATTATTATAATTAAAATGGCATTTTCCTAGAACGATTACTGTGTGTCACTTACTCGGATTCAGAGAAATCTGAGGCTAACAGTGCTAGACATGCTGCTACCCTTCTGGCGCCTCATGGAACAGTCCCATAGGGTTCCATCCAAGACACTCCTGGTAAAGTCATCCAGAAACATGAATCTGTAATCATGAGAAGCAGTTTAATCCAAGTTCATAAATGTCAGATCTTCCAAATTAATGTGCATACTGTGGGTTGCACACATTCCCATATGCTTAACTCATGTGTGCCAGTACCAGAAGGGAATCCATCCTGCATGTTCCTATACCTAATGGGCGCCCTTTCCTACAGACGTGCACACACTGACATGTGGCATAGAGGTACAGAATGACATTTCTCATGTTTAAATTAGCTTCATGCATTTTTGAAAATGTGCTCAGAGCAGAGGCAGTGTTTTAAAAACATTTAAAAGACAGTTCCTGTCCATAAATTGTGATTTTTGAATTTAAAAAAGGACATATTGTAAAATCTTTTCTGTATGCAAAGTCTTACTGCTGCTTGGCTGTGTCATCCAGCCAGTCTCCAGCACACCTCCCCACGTTAACCAGAGGGGAGTTCTGCTTACAAACTGGCACAGTGAAGCTCATCATTATAAATACATGACTAGAGGCTCTGAATTTACAGCCAGCCTGACTAAAGTTGGAATCCTAAATCTGTAATCCTTCATCTAAATAAGTATTGTATAAAAAAGTGCAGTTTTGTTCAGTGGGAATTGTTCAGGTGGGGAAGTGCTCCAGAAAGATGTGTATTTATATGTGAAACTATTGTGTTTGTACGTAGAAAAAGACTGTTGTATTGAATTTTTTCTTTTGTGGGTTTTGTTGGAGGTTTCAGTGGAAAAAAACCCACAACAAAACCTTGAGAGACAAAATCTAGTGTTTGGTTGTTGAAGTCCAGTTACCTTAGAAATAAAATGCTTTTGCTTGTCTAAAAAAGCCTTTAACCTGTTCTGTTCACCAGTTTAGATAATAAAATGATTTACCTAAAAGGTTCAAGAATAAGTTTAGGGAACAAAATTGATATTTTAGTGTGCCTCAGGATCCCATATAGTTTAACAGACAATTAATACTGCTTACTGAAATATTTACCCTCCACTCTCTGCTAGTAACAGGCACAGTGATTTAAGCCACTGTATTTATACAAAATAATTAAAATGTACATTTTCACAGAAAACTGTTGCGTAGTTTTACTATGAATTTGCCAAATTTAATCCCTAAGAATGAGGCTTATCATTGAAATAGCAATATAATTTTGGGGGTGTTGCTAAGCAGTACTGTAATTATAGGGTTTGGATATAAATTGCTCTTGAGTGTGAGAGGAGGTAATGGCTCATGAAAATGCATTAACCTCTCACACCAGGGCGTGAGATGATGTATACTCGCCTCACTCCTGTCGGGTACCAACTCCTTCCTGCAAAGATTCACCTCAATTTCCATAGAAGGGGAAAAGACTGTAAAATCAATAAAATCATTATGGTTGTAGCTAATCTATTTTAAAGAAGTACGTGTAAGCAATGTGTATTATTAACACAATGAGATAGGTCTGTGCTGATGGGCTTTGCTGCCAGTCAGCTTCCCAGACACGAATATAACCACACAGACCCTCTGGTCTGCAAAGTGTCTGACAAGTGTTTACATGTTAACATTCATTAGAAGACTCGGTCAAGCAATTCATGCTTGATTAATTGATTATCCCATGGTGACAGTTCATTTTTTGAAATAGCTGCCAACCCGAGCAGGAGCAGGACAGTCAGACCAGTGACAAAAGACATTGATGGACAAACACTGGACTTTCTGACTAGCTGCTGAAGTGACAGACCAGCATCTACAGAGTTTAATCAATGCCTCAAAGACATGGCAACACTATAAAGACTGTTTATTTCTTTTCTGTGCATTTATGAATTGTTAATGCAGTCAATACATATTAGCTTCATTTGTTGTTTGGTTAAAATGCAATTTGAATTTTCCAAGTTAAGAGTTGCCTTAATATCAGGTTTTGTACAGTGAAATTTATGAGTCCTTACAGATTTATAAGGTTTTATTGATGGCTAGAAAGCCAAGCATAATTTCTGACTTTGTTTATTCCAGCATTACAGAATTAGTAAGAGTTGACATTGCAGGGCTTATTGAATAAATTCATTTTCTTGGCAATGTGCGCATTTTGAATTTTCTTGAGTTAAGCCAGAAAAAGTGGATGCATCAGCACAAGCTAGTGAATAGCAACTGCACTGCAAGAGGATTTCAAGCTAGAGCAATGCAAGGGAGAAGCTCTAAACCACAGCAAATTATCCACAGACAGTAGGTGTGTTGGAACAGATCATCCCTTGCCTAATGGTATTGAAGTCCATTGAGTTACCCAAGAGACAAGTTTGGCCCAATATTAATTTGCAGCAGGTGTTTGTCTAACTAATTATTTGAAAGAGCCTAAGTGTATTGCGATATAATTACCTGATATTGCAGCATACTGCTTTCAGAGCTTGTTTTTGTCTTATTCTTGCAGTAGAAACAATAATGCAAAAGTCACGGTGCAAGTTTTCTGAATGATCACTTGGGTTTGTGAGTATAAAGAAACAAGATTCCCAAAGCATTAAATGATTGCAGCTTACAAGTGAAGTCAGGGACTGACTGATCTGTAATGTAGCCTGTGGGCAGACATTTTTTTTGAGCCTTGATGAGACAAATAATAAGAGTGCTGCTCTTCTTGCATCACCCACCTCCATTCCTCTCCCTCCTCAATATCTTCTTTCCTTCTGCATTATAGGGTGACAGGGCAGGACCATGCTGGTGCAGCAGAGGTGGATCTTTGTTCTTTCTGGATCCCTTGCTAGTGGCATGCCCAGGGAAGCTGCTGTAGCTCGCATCCTTCTTGACAGCCCTGCCTAGAGATTTGAGGTGGTTCTCCTATAGTCAGTAGGAGTTACTTCTGAATTCAGTTGCAGTTTCTGCTACTATTGCTCTTGTCCTATGAATTCCAAGGTTTCTTGAACTGATCCCAAAGCTCACTTATGATCCCAAAGCTCAATTATGATCCTGAAGCTCAATTATTTCAGCAACAGGGTGTAAGAGTCTTATCTATGCATCTCACTTTTTGCACCACGGTGTTTGAACCCATTAGTTCTGGTCTTTGTCCTCCCTAAAGTTCTAACCATGCAACCACCACGAGCTGCTCTGGGCACAACCGTGATGCTGGAAACAAATTCAAATGAAGAACAGGGAGAGGTATCATGCTGTATGTCTTTTGAATTATGAGATTGTTCAGGAGTCACATAAAGAGAATTTTATGAAGAGAAATTAAGAAGATTGGGCTTCTTTGCCTAAGTAAAAGGAGCTTTATAAGAAATATGAGTGGTAATGAGAATACTGAAGAAACTTAATAGTAGTTTATTCCATAGCAGACTACCTTGCATTTTCCTCTAAATCATATTGTACCATCCTTTGCTAAAGAGAGGGTTTTTTTAATGGATAGATGGGCTGCTGATCTGAGCCACTATGGCAATTGCTATGCTCTTGTTAACTGAGGCTGCTGTCATTTCAGTGACAATTAGCAGGCAAATCCTATTACAGGAATAAGATCACCTAATCCTCAACTCTGGTACATACTGTTCACTATGATAGGTGTTTAATTATAAGGCTTCTGCAGGGTACAATACTTTGTGAAAAAAATCCAGAAAATATAGAAATTGTGTTAGAAGACTTCACTTAAAAATGACAAGTTAGACATCTGCTACTTCAAAATTATTACTCCAACCCTTTTAATTGGCGTAACTACTTTTCTGTGCTGCTCAGAGTGGCTTTTTACAACCAGTGGTAATGTAGGAAAGCTAGCAAGGTCTGAAGTGTCACTAGCAATTTTCCTCTCTGCTGCATTTTTAACTTGTTTACAAAGGTAGAAAGCAAGAAAAAGATACTTGGAGAGAGCCCACCAGGTACATTATCCACTCAGTGGTTTGATCCTGATAAACTTGTTCATTGGGTGTAGTAAAGAGAGAGAAACATTGCAGGAGTGAATGCGAGAGAGCGTGGTTGCACACTGTAATGCATTCAGCTATGAAAGAGCCCATCACCATGCTCCAAGAACCCTTCTCTGGATATTGCTGCTTGGTGCATGCTGTAGACTGTGGCAATTGCTCAGCAATGAGGAAATCCAGTTTTTATTTAACAGTAGCTACTGTCTTGGAGCTTCTTGTTTGGTTTGGTTTTGTCTGTCTTTCTAATAGAAGGGCTACCTCCAAGAAATATGAAATCTAACTAAAATGGGTTAAGGGCAACCTGTACTTTCTGTTAGTTGCAGCATAGAACAATTTCCATGAAGGGTGATGATACATATTAGAAGAATCCCTTCCACTCTTGCATAAGCTGCCTTTGGGCATGTGTATTTTGTGTAATAAATCTTGTACTTTGTCCCCTGTGTATTTAACTAGCTCTTCTTTATGTGACTTTCTACTCTTCAGTATTTGAAGTGTTGCAAAGTATTTAGTGCTAGTGTAAATCTGCTACCCATAGAGTTACCAGTTAAAAGTTTAATGGGGGGAGATTGAGATTTGCTGCTGCTGTTGCTTTGGAAAATGCCACCTAATAGTCTACATACAAACCTTGACCATGCAAGCAGAATTTGGCCTTAAAGGCTGCACCATAATGTTAAGTTAGTGTAATGTTACTAAGGACTCTCGATATCAATGCATTTTAAAATCTGTTCATTATCGTTTCTATTTCACAGAACTGCTGTGAATCTCTGTTCCCATTATATGCATGGTATTCCTGGTCTTTTATTGCACTTAGTATTTCCCTGGATTAACTTAATTGTGAGCTGGGGGCTCTGACTCCTGAAGGTGTGCTGTCTTGGGCTGATGCGCTTTCCAGTTACCACAATTAAATCTCAGTTACAACCATGAAACAAAATAATTAACAATCCTTCAAAATTATTGTTATCCTTTTTCACAAAAATCTTTTTATTTTTTTAGCAGCCTACATTACTCTTGTTTCCCTTATTCTTCCCCAAAGCCCAGGATACGCTTTCTCAGTAGCTCTTTCAATTACAAGTATCAGTATTATGATTCTTTGTCATGCTTTGTATTTTGTTATCCCAAGACTCTAAATCTGTTCCTTTTCTCTTCCATGTTATCTTTAACATCTTTATAACAAAAGTGCTGCAAAATCTATTGGAGAAAGATCAGTCTGTCTGACAACATCATTCTTTGCAGCATGGTAGGGTTTGAATAGAGGCTACCAGCTCTGTTATATGAAGTAGCATTCTCTTTAACAAAGGAGGATAAGCATCAGAAGCATCTGGGGAAAACCACTGATTCAAAGTGCTGCGCTGTGAATATGAATTTTAACCAGTAATAAGAAAAAAAGCAGGGTATCATCTTTAGTAAGCCAAGCTCAACTCTATTGAAGTACAGGGGCTGAAGGAACTGATAAGTACTTGGGACACAATCCAAAGCAAGTCAATGGAAAAGTTCCTACTGACTTCAATGGCGTTTGAATCAGGTTTTCTAATGCTATTTTTAAAGCATTTATGTACCTGAATCTTTACCTGCGTTAGGAGCTAACATAAGCATTGAGAAAATTAGCTATTTATATGTAGGAGCGGATAAAGCAGCCCTAGAAAGATCTGTGCACCCAATGCACCAAAAGGTTGAAAGCAGAGGTGTCGTTGGAACCTGCCGAGTCTGACCAGCAATGCTTTTGGGTGTTGAAGTGGGAAGGCTCTAGCTTGCCTGTAAGATCACTAGGTACTGTCCCTGTCCAGTCACACTTACTTCCATAAGGGCTTGCACTGTTGTCTGGGCAGAGGGAGAGTGGCTGAACCGAACTGCAGCTTAAAGGATGAGGTTGCCATCAGCTGTAGCAGAGGTCATATGTATTACTTCTGCATCCCTTTTGGGGAAGTTGAATTTTAAATCAAACTAGCAATTCTGAAGCTTTGGTTATTTCCCAAGATACATCCTTTCCCTTTCTGTTGTTTCAGATACATAAATAAATGTTGGAAGAAAAGGTCTAAAAGATTTATGTTTGCAAGGAGGGTTAAATGTGGTTGCCATAAACAGCTGGAGTGTTACCTAATGTGCTGCTTCTCTGTGTCTGGCCCACATGGACTTGCACACAGCACCGCTTGCTCCTGGGGTGACGGATAAGCAGTTTGAGTAACCACAGGGAGGGGAAGAGAAGAGCTACATGAAGAGTCATCCTCAAAAGTTTCCCGAATAAAGACAAAACAAATATTGCATGGCTTCTGAAGAAATGTGGTGCTGGGTTTTTTTCCCCTTGAAGCTGAGTGAGGCTGCAAAAAGGGCCATTAAGTGCAGGCACATTTACTGCTGGCCCTGCTCCTGCACCGGCTCAGTGAGATAATGCAACTTTTCAGCCGTGTGGTTGTTTGTATCTGGTGTAGAGCGTTCCTAATATTACACACCCAGGAAGGACTGTGTTTTATTTCAGTCTCCTTTTGGAGAGATCATTTCTGGTTTGTAGTCCAAACCAAATGCATAGCTTTAGGTGCATTTCTGGTAATTATACCCTTAAACCAGTAGTTTCAATCTGTGTTAAGTCTGTGAGCCTCTAAAATTATTCTGTGGATGTATGGACTGCTTTATATTGAGGTCTGCTAGGTGTAAGCTTACTTTTCTTACCTTTTTTTGAACCTTTTAGTTACCTTAAAAGCAAACCATGAACTTCCAGGGCTCCACAAACCACACTAATTTATTGATGGCTACTGCACTAAAGTGATTGCAGAGAAGCAGAAACGGGGATGCCAGAGCTTTGCTCACAGATCAGCTCCACAGCGTTTCTGACCATCCAACATCTGGGCTGTTTTTGCAAAAGTAAAATTGACAAATGAGGCAGCTGTACAAGACTGCTTATGCATTGCCTCTAGAAGAAAATTTTGCTGGAGCAAAATCCCTATATTGCATCTTCAGGCTGTAGGTATACAATATTACTAGCTCGAAGCTGTTGAATTTTAAGTGTTAAGGTTTAATTCCTGTGGTTTGTACCGATTGCATGGGAATGTTTTGTTGTGGGAAACAGTATCTACTAAACCTCTCTGTAACATAGATGGTGCATCATTTTGTTTGCCTTGTCCAGCAGAAAAGCAGCTGTCATAATTTTCAGTTTTATAGCCTTCAAATAACCTTTCCAAATGCTAATTTCCTTGTAATTCATTCTCCAGTATTTTAAATAGGCCAACATAAACAGCATATAATTTGCAGTTTTGCTTTCTTTTTTGAAGCACCTGAGCTAGACTTTTTTCATAATAAAATTGATATCTAATTTACCACCCATATTATTCTAATCACAGTAGCAACCTTCAGTTTGCACACTGTGTAATCATGCTTTCACATTATTCAAAACCAGTCTATATCTGGTGAACTTCTGATATTTTTTTCTTTAGTTCCCAACAGTTATTTAATTGTCTTGTTAACACGGATCATTTGATTTTATATCAGATTAAACTGTGGTCTCAATGGTTCATTCTCGCAATATGCTGTGTTGACAGAAAGGTACAGAGAATTTGAATGGATATATATCTTATTAAATACAGATTTCATTAGCATATCATGTTAATACTCTTTTCCGTTTGATAAATTTGTGTGGCACTTAAACAACTATTAGCTTCTCTATAAAGCTTTGGATGAACATTTTGAAGTTCTGTGTTGGAGTTAATTTGTTTTCATATGTGTGTATGCAGGTTTTTGCTTTTGGCTTTTGAAAATGGGCACCGGTGGGAAGGTGCTTCCTCAGCAGCAGTGCAGTGCTTGGTAGGTTATCCTGCATGAACATAGCTTATGGTTGCTGTGCTTGCGGGTGGGGGGGTTTGCTATCCATGGTTTAGGGAAAAACAGACATTCTTTGGTGGTAATTACTTTGTTGAGGACTATAATGCTTGATGAAGGGATTATATCTTTACTGTAGTAAAATTCTCTAGCTAAAAATAGTCACATTTTTCACATCTCTCACTTCGTATCAGGTAGGTCCCCAAAGGATCCATTCATTGCATCATGGGAAGCAGAGAAGAGAGCTCGACACAGAGGAGAGCAAGTTGTATTTAATGCCACGTGTAAAAGAGAGTGATCATTTACTTTTTAAATACTAGGTTTTCCTTTGAAATGCCACTTAAGTAGACTAGGTCAACATTTTGAACTGGCAGCTAAACTAAAAAAAGTTGGGAAAAGAATAAATTGAGGGGTTTTTTTCCTGCTGCAATGTTGCTTATTTTTCAGTGTGGGTCATTTTGTTTAATCCAGAATGTTTCATTCTGGTTTGGGATGTGTTTTAACCTTTTTTTTCCCCATGAAATAAAATTTTGAAAAATCTGAATTTCAAATATATTTGTTTAGAAAGACAATTTTTGGTTGAAACATTCGCTGGATGTCCAGTGGGAATGGTGAGAAAGCTTCCCCTAGACTAGGAAGAGCATTATCAGATGGCACTGCCCCAGGGTATTGATTGAATATAAGCAGTAGTACCAGTAGATAAGCTTGAGTAGTAGTTGTTTTCAACTCTGATTTATCAGGGCCGGCCAGTGACACAAGCTATTTGCCATTTACATGCTGAAGTCATGATACAGCCTCGCCGGGTAATGCGCTAACTGCAAAATGTTTCAATAGATTTTGAGCATTCATTTTGAAAAAAACAAACTGCAGTGTATTAAGTTCAGGAAATGCAGAGAATAAAATTAGAAAAGTTTTTTTCCCCTTAATATAAATATTCTACAAGATAGATTTGGTTTAAAGAAACACCTTGTATTGCCTTCACCACCTCTGAGAATCCTGCTGGTATTGGCTGTCTTGTCAAGTTACATTTGACACGGACACCACAGCGGCCCACAGTGAGGATGGAGACTTCCAGGCTACTTTTATTACACCTTCTATGCTGAGGGGTAAAGCCCCTATGAGCTTAAGGACCCAATCTTACCCAGAAAGTTGTGCAATTATTAAACCTGTTGCAGAAAAATGGAGCTAAATCAATCAGCTTTCTTCAGTCAACTCATTAGGCACTACCTAGGCCTGCTGGTGTGAGAGGGGACATTGCATCTTGAAAATGTAGTATAGAACTGTTCCTGTATATTTTGCACATGTGTTCTCTGCCTGACCTGGCCACCACCCCTCAGTGGCTCTGAGTCATTAGGTCTGGCTTCGGCTGGACAGGCTTTCACTGGCCTTACGTCACGACGTAGTGCATGGCCCAGGGCAAACCATCATGGCAATGTGCGGCATGCTGCATTGCAGCAACAGGATGCTATGATGCCTTCTGTCCATGATACTATCGGACTGCATTGCTTTTCAGCTTGCTGTGGGACAGTTTTTTGTCTGTGGCAGCTGCCCTGACAGGAGCTGATGGTCCTTCCTACCCCAGGACTGCAATCTGCTGTTTAGCAGTGAGTTTGCTTTGGCTGTGAAGTCTGCATTTATTAGTCAATACCAGTTTTCTCCTCCTTGTGACAGTAACATTATCAGACAAACGACTTGTGGACTGTCCCATTCTGTATCAAAAAAACCCGCTTGGCCACCCGCACCTGGGTTTCCATTTCCCCTGCAGGTGCCCTGCAGCTGAGCCATAGCTGTGGAGAAGATGGACACAGCAATCCAAATGCAGCTATGCATCCAGGGCATCTTTGTTTTGTGCAATTCCTGCCAAAGAACATTTCGTCTTGCTAGATAAAGAAACAGAGACAGATTCATGCAACTAGGCTAAGAAAATGCAGTCGTTACATGCAGCAGATCTAATGAGTGCTTTGTTTAGGGAGCAAAGTCAAAGCCAGGAAACGGAATTGCCTGTTCCCAAGGTAAGCCTCTACCTCTGGGCACCGTCTCCACTGAGACAGGAGATGGTAAATATTTTGCCGCTATCAAGACCAGTGTTGCTGTGCTTGCTTCTGATTCCTCTAAATGACTACAAGAAGGTGGTTTGTCGTGCTAATTAGAGCTGCTCTCATAGCACACAGGGTTTCTCTTGGAATACTAACAATTTGCCATTAGCTTGAATGTCTTTACTGCATCAATGGTTGGTTGCTAAAAGGACAGAAACTCAGAAACATTTAATTAATGAATAGTAAAATATTCAGAATTCTTGAAATGCTGTCTCAGCAGTTCTTTGTGAAACCTCTTTTGTTATAATGAAATGACTATCTATTTGTGGTGGCGTGGAGGGCTGTGATCAAAGTGGCTGAATGCTGTAAAAATGCCTATAAATACACGCATCCTTCTGAACTCAGTAGGAGCCAGCATTTGACTCACAGTCCCTAATTTGAGGAATTTGAAAACTAATTAACATTAAATTGCAACAAAAATATTCAAAGATGAAGGGACAAAGCGATGCCTTCGCTGCGCAAGGTAGGGACAGGGCTGGAAGCGGCACGCTTGGGTGAGGGAGGTGGAGAAGGACGGCGGTGTGCTGTCTGCCATGGCCCTGAGAGGAACGTGGCTGGCGGCTCAGTCCTGCTCCCCAGCCTGTGTATGCGAGATGATTAAAGTTCCCCCTACACAAAAATATAAGTAAATAACCAAAAAATACAGTGAGGCCGATGCTGTGTAAGTTTTTCCCTGAAGCCCCAGAGTAAAGGGGGCAGGAGGCGCTGGGATGACAGCTGTGTGGGGTGAGAGTACCTCTGCTGATGGACTCAAAATCGTTCAGAAGGAAAAGGAAAATCTTCTCCGCACTTGGAAGGGACTGTGGTGATGGCACATCCAAGACTAATGTGAAGGGTAAATCAAGTACAATTCAGCCTTTGAAGTTGAAGGGGAAAAAGAGTAAAATTCACTCATCTGTACTGTAGGTCTCCAATTTCTAATCTCTGATTTCATGGAGGAAAGAAATTGTGTCACTGAACTCTTTTTAGGAACTGTGTCCTTGGCTTATTAACTTGCTTTATGTGCTGTCCAATTTCAGAGGGGGAAAGGGCTGCGTTTGTGTGGGTGGTATTATTTTAGGAGATGTCTTAGTTAATTATTATCTACTGAAACATCACCTAGGAGATACTCTTTCTCTGTCATGCAGCTTGATACTTCATGCAGTAAAAGGTAACTCTTCCATAGTTCATTAAATTATGTTGTGGTGAACTTATCTCCACTGGGTCTCAATTAAGAAGTGAAGCCAGTGCCTTTAGAGGAAAAGGCAGAGAACAATCAGAATATACTGAATATATAATTTGATCTCTGGAAATAAGCAAGAGGAAAAATATGGTGTGCAAATGTGTAGACACTAAGAATGTGTTATGTCTCAAAGATTTGTATATGGAAGAATAATATAATTAGATCATTATTGTTCATTTGGAATATTTAGTGCTTTTAAAAATTTAAGGTGTTCTTTCTAAGTTCGTTAACTACTGTAAATTTACTGTAGTAAATATTCATTTTCCTTACTGCTTCCCTTGTCTCCATTTTAGCACCCCTGGGAACTTCAGTCATACTGATTCTGGGCCCATTGTCTATTAACATGAATTATAAAACTGCAGTAAATTTTCTGTTATGTTCTAATTTAATTCAACATTTTTGGTTTAGTATTTTTTTAATTTTCCTTTAAAAAAATGTTTAAAGTGTCTAGCAGAACTAGGCTCTGTGGATGTTTTTCTACAAAAAAGCCACAAAGCTCCTTTCACTAAGTAATTTCAAATGTGAAGAACAGAAAAGGAAGTTATCTCAACTTTTATTTCTCAGACCTCCTTCCCTACCATTCTTCTTTGTGCTGCACACATCTTTTTTTTCCTGTTTCTCTCCCATTTGCACGCTTTCCTTCCCTAATGCAGCTGTTATAATGGTTTGCTAAGGTCTGTTCATTTTGGTTTTCTCCTACAAAATACAAATCATCCCAAGAAGCATTCTGCAGCTATTGGTGAAATGCTAAGGGAACAGGCAGTGACATGGCTGGCTTAACATGCAGCACTGAACACCCCATCAATATACAGGTGTTAAACAATACCTGACTTTGTACATTCTTGAGTAACTTAATTCCCTTCAATAGCATGAGAATGAGCAGCTCATAAATGTAGAATAATTGGAATTTTAATTAGGTAGTGACTTAAGGATGCCTCCTGTTTACAATGTAATAACATCTCTTGAGCTAAATGAATGGAGGAGCAGGTTTCAATTTGACAGCTTATAAAAAATCAGTTGATTGGTTTCCACTATTAACTTTGGCTGTTCACAGTATCTAAGTGAACCTGGTGGCTGAGGTGCCAATGGCTTTTTTGGGCATGTGAATGGTATCCCAGCCCTGCTTAAGTTCTCACCAAAGTCTTTAGGATGAGTTTTAAACAATTGCAGTGAACTACATTAAAGTCTCGATGAGTACAGAATTGCTTTGCTATGGCATAAAATTCATGGTCTCTACCTGCAGGTCTATACATTTACTTTTGTGACTATTTGGATACACATTTTTTTCATTTGTTTACAAGGGAGTAGTGAGCAGAATTTGTTTTCTTGTATGAGATAAGCATCATCACATTTTTCCTAGCAGCTGCATGCGCAATTAGGAGGACCCAATTAAAGCTGCATTCAGTTCACACAGAGTGGCAGTGATTGCTGTTTATAATTTCTCCTGTGGTTTGACTTATGGGCATTAAGCTGTGCAGAACTTTATTAACAAATAAAGTCAAGTCAAACAAGTCAAGAAAAAAAAAAAAGCGTCAAGCTGGAAACTGGTATATAGGATCTTGGCTGTTGTGCACTACCTACAGCTTGAGAAAAGGAGTCTCCCCTCCCACCCCTCTCAAATAGCCACTGGGCAAATGACCAGTTTCCTCTGTTGAGGCTTGTGCTTTCTGTCCTCCTGGCCAGAAGAACAAGAATTTGTGTGTCTCCTCTGGTTCCCTGTTAGGCACGCTGACTGCAGCGGGTGCAAGCCATCCAAAGACTCCTGTGAATTCAAGCCTAAAATAATTCTAAAGCAAATTATACCTCTGTTTGTCCCAAGCATTATCTGTGCCATCATTACAGAAAGCTGAGCTCTGCCAATCTTTATGCCAAATGGAAGGAGAAAGGTAAATGAATTAGAACAGAGAAGGAACAGGATACCGGAGCACTGGCACCTTCTTGAAGGATGAGGAATTTCATTCACAACCTGCTTTGTTTTTCCCTTCTGAAGCTGTTCAGTTCCCACTGCTCCATAAAGGGACTTGATGTACCTTGATTTCCTCCCAGCCCGTGTAATTCTCCTTGGGTATGTGCATACATACTGGGTGGCACAGCATGTTTCACTTTCATCGTTTAGGGATACCCAAAGTCTGTAAACACTGATCTCTTGGCTAATGCACTACAAAGAGAAAAACATCAGACATGCAATCTCTGCAAAGAGTTTTATGAGAAAATGTGTAGTTTCCAACTAAAAAGCAGAAACAGAAGCCCCAAAAGACTCCATTTCTGTAGGTATGAACAGCCAGTGGATAGCGATTCTGAAAAAAAGTTGTCAGGAACATGTCTGAATTGCCCTGATCCACAGAAGTGGCAATGGAGGAAGTGCCTGGCTGGAGCATTTTTCCACTTAATCACCACACAGGTCTCCTGAAGTGGCTGAGACCAAAAAGGAACAAAGATGGGGCTTAATTTTACAAGATGCAGAATATTCCAGCCCTCCGGCAGCAGAGCACTTCAGGCATCGGAGCAGAGCTAAAAGTCGAGCCACTTAGTTGATACTGAAGTGCTTTTCTGCACTGATGCTCTGAGCTAGCATCTTGTAGGATAGGGCCTGTACAGAATAAGATTAAAATCAGCTAATCACCTTGCATATGTCAAGTGGTAACAGATCCAAAAGCAGTCACTTACTTTCAAAAATAGGTAGATTATTCATTTGGAGAAAATGATAAAGATGTCCATAAAAAGTTGCTCTTGTATAGGGCCTATACAAGATCAATTATTTGGCTTTTTATGCACTCTTAACTGGTGTTAAAGCAGTAGTTAACTGGCAGTTTTGATACTGATACATAAAGCAAGCCATAATAGAGAAGAAAGCCACCTTTAATTTCAAGCTCCACTAGAATCATGAAAGGAAAATTAATGTTTACTAAACGGAAAAGGATGATATTGCTGGAGAGAGGAAGTTTTGGTTAAACTTTTAGGGGAATGTTAACAACTTTGAGAAATGGAAACATATTATAAAACATGTTTAAAATGGCATAAACTTTAGAAAATCCAGAAAGTGTTTTAAACTTACCTAAGCTCCTCAATGTGGTATCAAGTTTTAAAAATCAAGCAAACTGAATGATAGCTGACATATGGAAAGAGCCTTTCTAGTACTGACACATTTTCTATAAAAAATTCAATATAGCCTTATATTTAGAATAAATGTTTTGAGGTGAAATGAGATTCTGCTGATCAACTTTTGCACATTCCTGTAATGCCTCTGCAAATTTCCCAGGGAATCTGAGAAGCACCCAGGCTTGTTCTCTAGGAATATACTTTCCTAAAGCTGACACTCTGATAGTCTTCTGACATATCATAGTGCAGTTGAGTTTTGCCTGTGATATGTTGCCAAGCACCATAAACGAATGCAGCTCTGAGATGGCAGGTCACTTTTTATTTTGCCAGATACAACAAAGAAGTGTCAACCTCTGGCAGATTTTAAAAGTAGGCTTTAAAAGAAATAGCAAACCTTTTTTTTTTAACCAGTCAGTATCTGAGAAGAAACGCTCACAGAAAAAGAGAGGATGGGGAAATTTGTGGAAGTGGGAGCTGCACTGTGTGAGTGATTTAGCACTACATGACTCTGGTTTTATGCTGATAAATACATTTGGGATTAGGTGACATGGACTTTATGCCATCAAATAAATGGGCAGTGGATCTGAGTTCAGTCATCTGATGTGAGTGTGCACCACTGCGGTGGGATTATAACTGCTGCCAGTAATGCGCTAGATTTTGCCATAATCTCATAGTTAATATGCTTTGGTCTTGCATTTTTGTTGTAGGATCTTGCAGTCCATAGGTACCTTGAATTCCCTACAGAGACCCCCCCTAATAATAGGAAATGGAAACATTTAGCAGCTGAATTGCCTGATTTAACACAATATAGCACAGTCTGTGAGCAGTAAGGTGAGACAGGAACAACCCACAGCAACTTTGGATCCCAGTTCCACAGTCTGATACCGAAGTGCTCCGACTCTGTGAAGCACTTGCTGATGGTCAACAGGAAATACCGGTCCTATAAATGCTGGCCTGTAATGCTATACTTTAAGAGCTGTATTTGCTTTAATGGGCTTTAGGGTGGAAAAAGTACCAACTTTCTAACTGCTAAAGCACGTTAACAGAAACTGTAAAAAAAAGGAAAATAAAAAAAAGGTGATGCTCTCTCAATACCATGTCATAAATAAATGCTGCGTTTTTCATAAGACTGCCAAAGATACAACATAGTCATGAAAGCAGGGGAAAAGTGTTGTAGGAAACAATCTCTGTATACCATTCATGATAAAACAGTTTATACATGATGGTTTTCAGCACTAGACTGCATTTCTTTTGAACAGGGTTGCACTGGTAGTGTGGTGTACGGTTTCCTTTGTAACCATCTGGACAGCGTTTGACCCCCCTGTAGCAGTAGACTGATGAAGTCATTGCCAGCACTTCTTTCCAACGTGAAAAATAACCAGGTTCACATTCACAGTCAGTCTTAACAACCATTTCAAGCAGCAGAAAAGGGAGTATCATACTCATAAGAGCACATTTCCCTTAGCGGACAAGGCACTAGATCTTTTTCTTTTAGTCCCAATAACTGCAGATGGTTGGGAACTGGTCTGTACACAGGGAAGTTCTTTGCTGGGGGAAGTTCAGCTAAGGAAGACTGAGAGAATACGACTGCAGGTTCATCCACTCGTTGAGTTGGTGGAAGCTATCCTTACACACGTAACGGTATGTGGCTTCTGCTTGAAAAGTGTATCGGCGAGCCCACTCGCCTCCGCTACAGTCACCAGATTCTTTTGTTCATTATTTCTGCTGATGCTGTTAGTTGAGAAGCAGATTAAACGGCTTCCAGTTTATAAAGAGAAGTAAGTTGCAAATTGTAGGAAAATTACTTCTGAAATTATATACCGATGCTAGTTCATTTTCAATTGTATGTATAAAAAGTTTCCAGTATGACAAACAGGCGGTAGGTGCATTGTGCACTAGGATAGTATTATGGAAATGTACAGTGTACATGGACATGTGCATAGGACTGTAATTTGTGAGTAATGCTGTGTATGTGCTCTGAATAAGTAATTAAGAAAATTTCAGTATAGCTGTTATATTGGTATTTGCTCTAAGGCTACTGCAATACACAGTAAGATTTCTGCGCTGTAGCTCCCTTGTGCTGTCAGGTTCGCAATAGCATTCGCATGCCAAGCCCTTCCCTCATGTCCTCTTCCTCCCTCTCCTCCCTATCACACCCTTAGTAAAGCAGAAAATAAAGATGACGGTATTATGTTAGGAATTGGTAGATGGGGTAAGGAGAGCAATCACCGCAGAATCTCAGACAGAGGAGTTTCAGGGTTGGTTATATTCATACTTGACTTTCAAATTCTGATATAGTCAGACTGCAAAGGCATTTCCATTCTATTCCCTGTTTTCAGCCTTCTGGATCTTTCACAACATGCATCCTTTGAGATATATTTTCCACCTTTTACCAGCTCCCAGAGGAGCGTGTGTCCATATATATTCATCTTAAAAGTTTTAACTGAAAACTCGTACAGGTTTGTGAATTCAGTAACCATATGGCAAAAACCCAATAATTTTTTCCCACGGGCTTATTCACCACATAGAGAGAAATTTGCTACCTGAATATAGGTGTATAGAAATATTAATACTTCCCCTGGTTTTTATTTGGCAAAAACTATTAGAAAAGTAGATACCATTTTAGAATACCCCTTCTCATCTGACTAAAGTCCATAGAGCACATGGTCTTAAGTGCAAGATATTGTCGTACAACTACAGATATTGTCTCCCTGGTGCAACTCAGAAGCAGCGGTCCTGGTATTCTGGACCTCACCTGCCCCCCTGCTATTCGCAACCACAGTCCTGTCTCCAGCTCAGGACTGGCTGGTCTGCAGCTCAGAGGTTTGTGCAGGCGTTTGAAATCCACCTGCGAGCTCTCAGGATGGGTTGCATCCTCCAGACTCTTCTCTCGCTTGCTGACGTTGTTCAAGTTGCGCTCTCTTGTACCACCCAAATGCAGCTCTCACAAATCCAAGCTCTCCGTGCTGTCAGCACTCTCATAAACTGCTGTGGCCCTGGCCAAGGCCGTAAAGGTGCTCGTTAGCCCTATCAACTCTTCCACTGTAAATCCCAAGGGCACATGCCATTATGCTGAAGAAGCCTCCTGCTAACCACAGGGCTGGACAGGCCCCTTCCCAGCTGCTCCTGTGGTTCCAGGACAAACACGGTGGTGGAGTGGCTGCACATTTAGTTACTGTAAAGTTTTTGCATGTTTAATATCCTATCACAGACAGGAGATTTATACATTCAAGAATCATTAGCATTAGGATGGGGATATATATATTAAATTTTTCTTGTACACCGTGTGCAAATGTGCTTGACTTATGCAAAACAAATCCTTTACTGTGTCTGTTAAGAATGATGGCATGATTACTGCAGAGCCAAGTTTTCTATAATTATACAGAGACAATTATTAGAAGAGCATTATGTTTCTGTACGGCATATGACTCTCATTCATTCCACTTCTCAACCCCCACCCCTGCTTTATCCTGCATTCTCCATAGTAATAGCACTCTTCATAGGTGCCCAGACAACAACTGTCGTAAGTGAAGTTACTGTCTCTCTAATGACCACAGGAATAGCTACCGGATTTAATATATTGGCTTGGGAAATCTGTTTTGCTCACCCTAAACGTCTGTCTGTCTTAAATATATCTGCTTAGAGTGATGTGCATTATATAAATAAAACTACACAGACAGCGTGTTTGTCAATCAGCAAAAAAGGCTCTACACCTGCTATCCTGGGCACATGTACTTTGTAAGCATGGTTTCCAACAGATAAATGTAATCAAGGTTTATATGCTCACAGAAGCCAACAGGATGGGATTGTTTCACTCGAAAGATCAGAAGAAAATTGTAACTAATGTTGTGGAAAATTACTTTGATATTGCTTTCTCAGTACAGCATCACAATTAGGTAGCAATGTGAAGCACAGGGAAAGAATAAATGAATAGTAACAAATCAACACAAACAGCTACTGTCAGGAGTACTTTGCTCAGTGAAAGTAATGTAAGCATTACTTAAAGTTTTATGACTGTGGATTTTATACTGGTTTAAGTAGTACATCAAGGTCTCACCATCATGCTTGCTAGGACTAAAACAATCAAGAACAATTTCCGGAACAGACAGATAAAGTACCAAAGTATTTTTATTAATCTTGTTTCATAAGTTGTACTACCTTAAATTAAAGATGACTTAATGTACTAACAGTGAAAAATGTCCTTTTGGACAATGCAAAATTCTCCTATGCTACTTCTCAGTGGAAAATAAATGTTACTGAACTTTTCTCCAGCTTTCCTGATGAGATTCCAATGCCTGGCAAACACGTTTTGCTGCATAGTAACTCTGTGGGAAATCCAAAAGCAAAGGCTAATGCAATGCAACTTTGCCATGCAGAATCTGTTGTCCTAAGTGGCTTAATGACACATGCATTTGTTCAATTCTATTGAGGGAGCAATCAGAGAAGCAAATGACAGCAATATCCGATCTCCGTTAGAAACAGGCCCTTCTAAGGAGAAACGCTCTGAACAGGGGAAAGGAAGGATCCTTCTCAGCTCGCCAAAAATGTTGCTTGTGATTGACAGATTTTCAGAGGAGACTATCTGGTGATGAAATATGCCTACCTCTCTTTTTAGTGAAATGAATGGATATTTGCCCCTGGGTCCTTTAAGCCACCTAATGTTTTAGTGATAACTGGTATCAGCTTCAGAAGCAGGGGATGTGAGGAGTTTCTGAGTCCAATCGGAGCTGAAAGCACTTAAAACACATGAAAATCAGCCAAACAGAAATAAGAGTAATTGTACTGAGCACCTTTTACTGAAGGGTACAGTCTGGTTCCTATTAACAGAAATAGTAATTGAATGTGAGACTCGAGCAATTGATTACACACCTTTGGCAGTAACAGCATCGTTGGGATGTTCATGTTTTAGCTATGCAGAACCCTGCCCACAGCAATCAAGTACATTCCAGAGTGAGTTTCCCTGCTGGGGGTAGGGGTTCTCTTCAAACTTGCTTTTATTTAAATGTGCTTGGGCATCCCCTTCTACAGTTATATCCCTCTCAAAAATCACTTCACAGTGTACTACAACCAGCAGTCGGCATTCAAGAGGTTTGTGGCAGAGAGAACAGAGGTACGACAGGTCAAGATGAGGGACCAATAACGAAAAAATGGAGAAAAAATTGCACTGTTTTTGAGACACTGCTAGAAATTCCTTCTCTTTCAAGAGCAAAGAATTATCTTTTCAATGTAAAGCTCCACATTCTTAGATGCATTAGAGTACTGCCTGCATTTGCTGTCCTTAGGTCTTTCCCCTCACCCCCAGTCTACTGGCCAGTTTCAGTTGAATGTGGCCAGTACCACCAGTTTTAATCTGTAAGCTCTTTTGCATCTAAGTATACAAAAAAAAAAATTGCAAAAATGTTGAAGGGGCTGGTTAATTCTCTGCTTTGCACAACACTGACGATTCATTATTTCTATAGTTTCAGCTGAGTGGCTGTTTTCAAAATTGGTGTGCAGTTGGATTAAATAATAAACGTATTAAAGCATGGATTGTTTAGTGACATGGAAATAAGCACTTAATAAACCTGGACACAGAAATTAGCACTTAACGTCATTATTTAAGAGTTCTCTGTGTTAGGGTTCAGCTCATTTAAAAATGTTAGTAATACTTTAAAATATATACAGTCATGTTCACTGTACAATGAAGATGTCACTCGAATAGACTTTTTATAAAGCACGTATTTAGTCAAAGGAGAATTTCAATGCATGTAAGAGCTAACAGTGATCAAACCTCAGTGCTTAGGGACATTATTTTGAGCTGGAGCAACTGCACTGGCATTTGTCTAGGCTCTAAACCAGCCTTCATTACGGCTTTAGTCAAAGACAAGGTGCCTGTAAGTAAATCAAGAGATCTCATGCTTTTTCATAGTTCTTGCATGCCCCTCATTTAAAAGGAAACCACTTTTTCAGCCCACAGTTTTCTAGTTCTCACATTGATGTGGTCTTCACAATTTAAAGTCAGTAGCATAGGATGATGGTGTGCATAATGAATGAAAGTTTGGAAATGCTTAATGGACATGAAGCATGTTAAAGGAATGCATCCCAAAGTACTTGATGTTTCTTGCATGACTCATTTATGCATCTCTTATTTTGCCTCTCCATGACACACTGAATACTGTATACAGGCAAAGGGGGATTCAGAGGCATGTATTTGCAGAAAATGAACTTTTGGTGAAATTTTTCATTTTCATATTTATAGTGGTATAACTGGTAGCAGAAGTTGGTCTCAACTTCAGCAGAAAATTAACTCCACATCCAGCTGGACCCTGTGCGCCTTGGCAAAGATCCCTAAACAATCAGTTAATTGGTTCTTGGAACTGTTTTTTAAGCAAACTCCTCTTTTTTTTTTTTTTTCTTTTATTAAGAAATTGTTAATTAGTTTCAAAATAGCCTTCATTAAAAAATTACATACCTTTGTTGAGGCAACCTCTGTGAAATATGTAAAACATGTTAAGGGAAAAAGTACAAA
>NW_009259237.1:3374020-3374224 GCF_000687185.1 Egretta garzetta
CGAGTGAGTCAACTAAAAATAGGAATGCTAACCTGGTGTCTGCTGATGAACTATTTCTTCTGGATCCTGCAGGTGAATGAAGACAACGAGCCCAGCTGCTCCAAACAGCAAAATGAAGGAGAACATACATGTTAGCCTCATAATTATTGTTCTCGGATCAATCCGGTTCTGACCCAGGAAAAGAAGTGCACGCAATCTCCAGGA
>NW_009259237.1:3374251-3376832 GCF_000687185.1 Egretta garzetta
CATCTGGAAGTCTGGCGTAATACATCTACAAGAGGTAAAAAACAAAACCCCTAAAACTTAACATAATAGAGCATTTGTTTTTCAATGCAGATTAGTAGATTTAAATCCTTGTTTAGACCAAATAACTGATTTCTCTAGTATTTATTTGGTAAAGTTATTTGCAGTCATTCAGTCAATTTCTGCCCCATCATTTTGTCTTTAACTTTATGTCACTGGCTTTAACATGTTGAGGAGACAATGTAGAATATCACTAAAAAGCACAGTTTGGGAAAAATGGTCATGGTATGGCTGCCATTTGCTCAGAAACCCCTCTTAATGTTTGCTTGCTTCAAGTGAAGCATGTGTCACTTTTTATTTTTCACTGGTTAAACAATATGAAAACCATAAATGAGATAATGTGGGGGAAACGATCACAGGAGCTGCGCCTTGCATGTCAAACATGGGGAGAAGGATAAACAACTGGCAGCTGCCTGCTTCACCCTTGATAAAAACAGTTGAACTAAAAGGGTGCACCACAGGTCACCATGCCACCCGCTGACAAAGCTCTGCAGGCGTACTGATTTCCAAGGGAAATACTGGTCACAGTGCTTGGACCTCCTTTTACCGGCTTGCAGAAAACATTAGAAAAGGAAGCATGGGGAACAAGCAGGCTGTCTCTGCAGGAGCAACGGGCTCGGCTGCCTCTCCTCCCCTGGGAACTCTCAGTGAGCTTCTGGGCTCGGTTCTGTGAATTCTCGCTGCTCGCTCTAACCCTTCTGTTGTGTGCAGTCCCAGTGAAACAGCAGCATCCCTAGTCCCAGATGGGCACGTTGTGTGTCATTCTAAACCCCTTGTGTGTTGTTCTAAAACCCTCGCTGAGCACAGCTGTAAGGCAAATACTTCACTTTAAGCCCATGAATAGTCCAGCTGGTACCAATGTCCATTCTGGTAAGATACTAAGAAGTGAACAAATAGAAAAACTGGAGCCAGAGAGGAAAACCATTAGCAGTACTACATGGTTTTATTAATTAAAAGAAATGCTTTTGCCACACAACTATGCTAGTCCTGCGTTTTTCAGTAACACAAAGGAAGATGAATTACAGCATAGGCAGTGGAGCTGGTTCCCAGAAATGTAACTGGATTTCTTATCAGCAAATTGTTGAACCCAAGGGCTCAGAATGGAGATCAGCAACGGGTCACAGGGGTGGTGATCACTTTGCTTTTCTCATATTTCTAACTGTAAATGTTACCTGGTCTGAAGGAAGGTTTTTGAAGGTGATCGTTCTTTACAAAGGAGGTTTTAAGTACAGAAAGACTGCGTAACATTAGTTTGCAGGGAGGCTGGGTTGTGGAAAGATTCAAAGTAGTTATGTCAGGGAAAGTCCTTAAAGATTTGTTCTCAATGTGCCTGGAATATTTGGTGTCAGGGGCAACTTCTTTGCTTTTCATGGTTCCCATAACAGGTTTTTAATTTTCTGCAGTGCACTGGTATTCTAAATTTCTAAAATGCACCAGAGAAGAACACTATTTGTGCAGTCCTGATGAAGTAATTTCTGTGACTCTCATTCATAAGGTTATTTAATGGCAACTGCTTATTCAATGCATAAAGGAGCCAGAGCTCCAGGACAGGAACGCTGGTGGATGCTTGTATCTTAAATGAATGCAGAGTGCTAAGTTCTCTCTATACATAGGCAAATTCAGCTTTATTTTCTGTTAAAATTATTGCAGACATTAACTGTGTATTTTTATGATTTTTTTTCATCTTAAACCTTTCTCACCCCTTTAAAAGTAAAACTAAAAAAAAAAATCACTAAGTTTTTCAGCACTAGCAAAGCCAAATCCTTATGGGTCCTTGTGCAGGTCCATCTGTGCCTGTTCTGTGTAAGTGTATATAGTACAGATGGACTTTAGATATATATATATTTTTTAAGGGTCAAATACTAAGTCTAAAGCCCTAGAGGAGTCAGATTAGGGAAGGAGGATTAGCCTTCAAAGCAACTGTGTTACAGTTCCAAACTCTGTTGTTATAAGCAAACAATTTGGGAACATCATAGAATCATAGAATGTTTTGGGTTGGAAGGGACCCCTAGAGGTCATCTAGTGCGGTGAGCAGGGACACCACTAACTAGATGAAGTTGCTCAGAGGCCCATCCAACCTGATCTTGAATGTTTCCAGGGATGGGGCCTCCACTACCTCTCTGGGCAACCTGTTCCAGTGTTTCACCACCCTCATTGTAAAGAATTTCTTCCTTATATCTAGTCTAAACCTACTCTGCTTCAGTTTAAAACCATTACCCCTTGTCCTGTCACAGCTGTCCCTACTAAAAAGATTTTCCCCATCTTTTCTATAGGCCCTCTTTAAGTACTGAAAAGCTGCAATCATGTCTCCCTGCAGCTTTCTCTTCTCCAGGCTGAACAACCCCAACCCTCTCAGCCTGTCCTCATAAGAGAGGTGCTCCAGCCCTTGGATCATTTTTGTAGCCCTCCTCTGGACCCGCTCCAACAGTTCCATGTCCTTCTTGTGCTGAGGGCTCCAGAGCTGGACGCAGTACTCTAGGTGAGGTCTCACCAGAGCAGAGTAGAGGGGCAGAATCACCTCCCT
>NW_009259237.1:3376860-3378950 GCF_000687185.1 Egretta garzetta
CCTTGTTGAACCTCATGAGGTTCACACAGGCCCACCTCTCCAGCTTGTCGAGGTCTCTTTGGATGACATCCCGTCCTTCTGGTGTATCAACCACACCACTCAGCTTGGTGTCATCTGCAAACTTGCTGAGGGTGCACTTGATCTTGCTGTCCAAGTCATTGATGAATATATTAAACAGCACCGGTCCCAGTACGGACCCCTGAGGGACACCACTTGTCACCCGTCTCCATCCGGATATCGAGCCGTTGACCACTACCCTCTGGATGTGACCATCCAACCAATTCCTTACCCACCAAACAGTCCACCATTCAAATCCATAGCTCTCCAATTTAGAGAGAAGGATGTTGTGGGGGACTGTGTCAAAGGCTTTGCAGAAGTCCAGATAGATGACATCCATTGGTTTTCCCTTGTCCACTGTTGTTGTCAAACCATCATAGAAAGCCACTTGGTTCGTCAGGCAGGACTTGCCCTTGGTGAAGCCAACATGTACCACCCTCTCTCTGGTTCACTACAGAATTTGTTTGCGCTACATGGTCAGTGGTTTGCAAACCAAATCCACCTGTGGCAAGGCTGGTACAACACCTAAATCACACCATCAGTTGTAAAACTGTCCAGTCAGAGCTTTCTAAGAATTGTATTTGATTACCTAATATAAACATTTCCCTTTTTGTAACCTATTTACGCTCTCTGCAGGCCCATGGGGAGGAGGACACTAACACCCCAGTTTTACAGGACAGGCGTGAGGCAAGAGTCTTGTCCAAGATTATACAGAAAGGCTGTGAGGGAGCAGAGGTGAAGGGTCTCCCAGCCCCTGGGTGTTGACGGTGCTGCCCTTCTCTGCTGGGAATGCCCCAGCAGCCGGTGGGATAGAGAGCTGGCAAGAAACGCAGGATCATAGTTTGAGAGAGAGCAGCTTAAAAACATCCACTCCTGAATAACAAGGGGTTTATATTTGCTTAACGCTGAGTTTTAAGGTCATTTTTTGAATGAATTATACCCTTGAGCAAATATGGCTTTCTAAAGCAATTATTATTAGCTTAAAATGCTAAACTGTTTTCCCTGGTTTTGATTTGTTGAAATGTTTTTGTTTGAAGTAGAAGCAGCATCAAGAAAGAGGATCCCTAGCCAGTTTTTAATTAGTGCGAGAAATTCTACGGTAGCAGGTTTTAACAGTTATAATGTTTACATTATTCCACATCCTATAGGACAACTGTGTTCAGGATCACTTAAATTTTTAGGTTAGACACTACAGTGTCTTCAGGACACCTCAAGATGCAACAGTAACAAAAAACTAGGTGAAAGCATATATTGAAAGAAGAAAAGGCCACATACTTGCAGAACTCTAAAGAAAGACTGATGCTTACTGCCTGTTGCCTTTACATGTCTTTGCAAGCAATGAGTCCAAGAAGGAAGGAGAACCCCCTTCCTCTCAACAAAATTATTACCTCTCAACAAAACACAAACTTCAGAGATCTTTAAATTATGGGTCTAGGCTTTTCCCCTCCCTTTTCTCCTGTAATTATTTTTTCAATCAGTTGACTTTAATTAACATGTCCTAGGAGAGCAAACCTGGTGAGTGGGAACGGCTGTTTTATACATGCTGAGCACGTGCTTTCTGAGCCTTCCCAGGCTGGTCGTTGAATTACAGAAGCAGAGGAACTCTGAAAGCAGTTAGCACTGACTGATAAATGTGAACGTAGTATCCTCATTAAGGAAACATTCAAAAATATAGTTTACACTCAAATCATATTATTTTAAAAATGGATCAGATAAAAAACTAAAAAAAAAATCTGAGTGGAGCATCAGCTAACAGTTTTTTCAGGCAATACTTCCTCAGGCATATGAGGGAGAGGGATGCTGTATGTAGGAGCTTTGGATTGATCCATGCAGAGCCCCATCATCTGGCAGGCAGAATTTGGACAAATCCACAGCCTTCAACTTACACTTTGGATTTGCAGTCACATACTTCAAGTGTGCTCCTCACAATGGGCAATAACATATTTTTATAATTCTTATTAGTATTATGGCGAGTGCAAGAAGATAAGGTTGCAAGCAGCTTCCAATCTAAACTCCATTTTCAGCTGCCCTGA